>NC_135560.1:300000-440000 GCF_964340395.1 Glandiceps talaboti | reverse complement strand
AGCGATTATGTTTCTTTTTATACATAAGTACAATTAATTCACAGACCAACAATAATCGAACCTGGAAACTGGTATGTGTGTCGCTAGACTTTGGTGAGATATAGTGATATACAGTATCCATAACACCAAGTGTCCGTAATGTATGATGTCTGAAATATTCGCCTTTATGCATATTAATCTCTTCACACTCACGGACAAGAATATGTCCCTGTAGACTTATTGATATACTAACTAATTTGTTTTTAAAAAATACCAATTACTTCTCAAGCCATTATGAAGCTTTCAATTTTTGCCCCCAAATGCACTCTAAAATTGGTTGTGAAATCGCCGTTTCTAAGATTTCTAGAGAAATCAGTTTGTTGGTAGTCAACCGACCAGCTAACCAACCAACCAACCAACCCACACTTTGTCCGCAGTGATTAAAATATATACATTCGATCATACAACCACGAAGTGTTGATCAAGTGATGGATTGATGATGCTAGTTCGTATATTCACTCATCACTCAGAAGCCTTCACAATCACAAACAACTCATACATTCGCCGCTTGTACACTAGAGGAAGTAAGATTTAAGAACTAGATAAAATCAGGTTAGAAAACAGATTGAAATTACTTTTTAGCTACCCTCCATACGCCCGTCTTTCCATCCCTCCATCAGTCAGTCAGCCAGCCAGTCAGTCAGTCAGTCAGTCAGCCAACCAACCGACCAGCCAACCAGTCAACCAACCAGCCAGCCAACCAACCAACCGACAAGTTATCTTTTAACAAAGTCAATTTAACAACACGTCCACCAATGATCAAAATTTACATTCGTTCAATAAAGCACGACGTGTTCATCAAGTGAATTATGATATGGGCCGCCGCAAGCGAAAAGGGACCTTAGCAGCGCGCACATAAAATCGATATATCGGCGTTTAAAGTAACAATGTTGCAAAGTTGAAAACGTAGTGAAAATACCGCCAATTTCTACGATGTCAAAAAATGATTTTTTGCTTAATTAAATACATGTAGCAACTTTCTTTCCTAACGAAATGCAATACACATATACAGTGTTTCATTATATGTATCTTTGAGGGATAAACAATTTTTTATTAGGCGTATTTTACAAGATAACAGAGCGTCGACTCTACGTAAGTGTTATCTGAAATTTGCATATGAATACAAAATTGCGCTTAGGGTTTGATTGTAGAAGATTGCGTTGTTCATATACGTTGTGTAGATCGTCTGGAGAAAGTTTCCCTGTCAATATTTGTTTATGCCATGGCGATGAACTATCACGTTGATCCTGATTTAGACACTGAATTACAAGAATTACTTGAGGACTCACAGAAGGAACTTCTCGGTAGCAGCGGAGAAGACAGCGACTCTGAGCCTCAGATAATTTCGGCAGATGACGAAGTGTCAAATAGGTCACCTTCCTTACCCCATTCCGACCCCAATAACAGTGATGACAACGACGACGACGATGATGATGACTTGACAGAGCAAGAACCATTAGAAACTGAGGAGCTTGCCCTAAGATATTCTCAAGATTTTGAAAGCGATGGCCATGCCAGACGTGACAAGGATTCGTTGGACCGAGCCGACGTTCAGAAAACTGTACAAGAGGGCTGCAAGTGTGTCGATCGGAATTGCTATCAGCATATCGGGGTCGACAAAATATTTGACTACAGGCTCAATATGGCGGAGTTCACAGCTACAGAGCGAGATCTCCTAATCCTTGCGAAACTTGAAATGATGGAAGTGGCCGGTAAAACGAAACAGGGACGGAAACGGGATCGCCAGTCTTTTGAGTACTTGTTTGATGGCCATGAAGTTTGTCGTGAAACATGGCGTTACATTCACTTTATTGGTAAGTAGACTACGTCGTGTACATATCGTGTTTATCAGTCACATTACTTTGATGCATAAATACTAATGTAGAAACTGAAAGGATGTGTAATATAAATTTTGATGTTATGTTGTTAATTCTCGTGGGAACGACTCAAATAATCGTAGTTTGTTTGTTGTTGTACGTTTGTAAACAAACACAATCCTTTCGAATTCAGACATTTTCGCCGCCCATGTGTTGAGTTACTGTTTTTTGTATGTGTGTAATAAAGCCAAATATGTGAATATTACTAGATATTATCATATAAAAAGTATATAGTATTTAGTGGTTGATGTTCACTGCTTGTCAGCCATTTACATAACCGAATCTGACTCTGTTGCCGTCGGCCTTATGTCATAGTTCAGAACGAACTCGACGAGTCCTATCCTGCGACGTACATATGCTTGGTGACTAGCCAGTCGTTGGTCTGTCGCCCTGCCATTGCAACCCCATAAAGTTTTGTATTTAAACGTATGCTTTAATTAATTTTTGCCTCCAATAAATATGACATCTTACATCATTATGTTACTACATTTAATAGATGATTATAATATTGAATGGACAACAGTTTATTGTTTGATTTGGTTTTTCATAATTGTTTTCTATGTTTGATAAATTTCAATTTTTGATTGTTTTACATTTTGCTGAATGTCGTTGGTCAAAACTATTTTTTCTTGAAATTGTTTGAAATATATTATATTACATTTGATGATTTTTTAAGATTACATTTTAAATATCATTGGTGAAATCCTCCAAATTGATTAATTTGTAAATTATGTTGATCTGACCTTCCTAACATTTTTTTGACTTACTGCATTCATCATTATTTTGCTTAGTCATGTATTAATTTTAAGCCATTATTTTATTCAATTTAATAACACACTAAATTGTCCTTTTCTTTATTCATACATGTTGACTATTTGTATTGTAATAACTATTTTATATCCTGTTATGTTGTTAGGTCCAAAAGCATTCAAGAATATCCTGAAGCATTACAAATTAAATGGTGTGACACCCCGTGATCATGGCAATAAGGGAAGACGTCCTCATAATGCTTATTCTTATGAGGTGAGTTTCTGTTTTCCCTTTTGAATTTATACTTTCTTTTATTTAGCTATGTCTATACCGAGATGAGAACCAGTGTTATCAAACAATGTTGCCAAATATACCATATATCAAAGTACATCAATTACAGTCATTTAGGTTTCAGTGGTGGTACAATGTAGCTTTCAGAAAGTACTCTGATACAATCTTTAAACTTCCCTTGACTAGTTAGTATTCAACACAAAACAGTCTTATCTAAGGGTGAGATCAATAGCTCAAATTTCAATGTATTATGTAGGATAAAACTAAATTGTTGTAGTTTGAGGGTAAGGTTTCTACAAGATCAATTTTACTTTGAATAGAATCTGTTCAGTACCCCAAAATATATGTAGAAATATTATTTTTAACTATCAAATCACAAAAATGGAAGAATTTCCATTTTAATAAATGTATGGATCTAAAATACATCGAAGTGTTGATAAAAGATATTTATTTTTTCCATGCTACAACATAGTACATACTAGCTTTGTATTCATAGCACTACATACTATTACATACTATTGTGAAATTGTTTGCTGTCTGAGACAATTTTGGCAAATTAAGTTAGAAAGTGACAGGGTGGGGGAGAGGGAGTTGGGGATTTCTGAGGTTTAACTAAAAAAAATTAGGTTTTTTTCAACATTGGACATATTGATCTTGTCCATAAGTATGACTTTGGGATTTGTTTAAGAAGTAAAACTAATACTCTGATAACTCATGTTAAGATACCTATTTAGTGAGATGATATTTTACTAAGTAGAAATGTAACAATGTTTATATTCTGTTCATGGTTGAATAATTATTGCTGTATATACTGCTACACACAATACCAACCTGATCATTTGGATATTAAAATGTTAATTTTTTTTTTGGGTCACGCAGGTCATTCATGGTGTTGTCAAGTTTCTTCAGAGATATGGAGATGAGGTAGGGTTGCCAATGCCAGCAGCTCCTCGTGGTAGAGATGATGTTCCACCTGTGTATCTTCCTTCAAGTGACTCAAAGTTTAATGTGTTTGAACACTATGTCAAATCTTGTTGCGAAAAAAATCTAACTGCAGTAGGTGAGAGTACATTCAGAAGTGTCTGGAATAGTTGCCTTCCTCATATACAATGTATGACCCCTCAGACTGATGTCTGTTATAAATGTGAGGACTTCAGAAAGAAAATACAGTTTTCTTTCAGTGAACAAGACAAACTCACATATACAGAACAGTATCATTCCCATGTAATTAAAGCACAACAGGAAAGAGAATTTCTCAATACATGTATTAAAGACGCTAAGGTTGAAATGGATAGTTGTGATGTTGACTTCACTGAAGGAAATGTTTCTCCGTGCTCTACAAATTTAAGTCATGTCCATTATACATTTGATTTTGCTCAATCATTTATGTTACCACATCAATCAAGACAAGTTGGACCTTTATATTTTTTGAACCCTTTACGTGTAAATTGTTTTGGTATTTGTTGTGAAGGTGTTAAGAAACAAGTTAATTATTTATTTGACGAGACTGAAACAATTGAACCCGATGGTAAAAAGTGTCATGGTCCTAACAATGTTGTGAGCATCCTAGATCACTACTTGCATCATTCTAGTTTTGGTGAGGAGAAAAGTTCCTTCCATGCTGACAATTGTGCTGGACAAAATAAGAACAAAACTTTAATTCATTATTTTTGTTACAGGTGCAGTACAGGTTTAAATAAGGAAATAGATTATCATTTTATGCAAGTGGGTCACACAAAGTGCATATGTGACGCTTGTTTTGGTAAGATCAGACAGCTATATCGTAGGTCTGATGTTGATACTGTGTATCAGCTTGCTGAAGTTGTAGATAAAAGTGCCAGAATTAATGAGGTTGTAACTTATAAGAGTCCATCTGGTGTTCCCACTTTTAATTGGTATGAATGGGATAAGTTTTTATTGAATTATTTGAAGCCATTGAGAGGTATTAGTAAGTATCATCATTTTCGTTTTACATCAACTGATCCTGGAGTAGTTTATTGTAAATTTCATGTTACTGATACAACTGAGGACAGGGTGTGTTTGTTAAGGCGTGGTGTTTCATGGCCTCCTCCAGTAAACATCAGGCCAAATTTGTTATCTGCCGGGGGTCTTAGCCGACAACGACACAGGGAGTTACATCAACAGATATTACCCTATGTCAGAGAGCCATTTAGAGAAGAGTTCTGTCCATTGTATGAATAGAATATTTTATGAATAGGGAATTGTTCTCCTTGGTAGTTAAGTTCAAGAGAAGAATAACTCTACCCTACTACAATGAAACAACTCTATTACAAATTCCCAATAGAGTGCTACATAGACATTGTAGTAAATGGTTGTGTGAAAAGAATAGATTAAACAATGTATTTGTGTAAATATGCAATAAATGTCCAGAGTATTTTAAACCTATATTGTTGTTGTTGTTGTTGTTGTTGTTGGTTTTGTATTTGTTTTCTTGTCATTCACTTTCATCCATGTTTGACAGTCTACACCTTCAGGCTGTGAATGTTAACTTTCTCACACTGACTTATCACTAATGATATATATATATATATTTCTTATGGGGATATTTACCAGGGCTAAAAGGGAACTAAAACATTGTCAAATTGTCAATATAACAATTACTCTGCCCGTGCAGGGGGTCATGAAGCCCTGATATTCAAGAAAAGAGGACAGACAGCCGTTACAGACCCACCCCCCCTATTTCATGAAAATGGAACAGTCCCATCGCAAAAATTTTCAGTTCTCTTCAAAGATGAAATATACATGTTTATATATGCATAAATAAGGTCAAATACCTATAAGAACAACGGGATAAGTACAGCATGTTGAGATGTTCACCTATACATAATGCCTATACATGCTTGAAAGGAAATAGATGTGAGGTCAAGGGTCATTACCCAAAGTTCATGACCTTATACACAGAGATAGGGGTAGCATTGTAGTACGTGTCATATATCAAATCGAAGCACGTCATACGAGCTTTCACAAAATAATGAAAACTGAAAATCGAAAATTTTGTCCATAAGGTCCCTTTTCGCTTGCGGCGGCCCATATATAATTTAGGTACTAGTAGGTAAGTAAGTAGCTAGGTAGATAAGTAGACTTATTATTGACTGACTGATTGATTGATTGATTGATTGATTGACAAAGACTCAAAGATCCAAGTGGCTGACATAATTGTTGTAAATTAATTCTAGGAAGCCTGTAATGACGATATTTTAAATCCTTTCTAAGTTTAGAATGAGTAACTCCATTTCTTTGAAAGTCAGAGAGGAACCCCCTTAACCTTTTTTTATTACAAATTTCGGCAGGTTTATTACACATTTTTTTCTGAATTTATTACAAATATCGGCAATTTTTATTACAATTGTCGTTCACAGAATTTATTACAAATGTCGTCAGTTTATTACAAATATCGGCAATTTATTACAAATTTCAGCAATATTACAAATGTCGGTTGTACAATGGACCGCCAGGGGGAAGACATCACAATGAACACAGTCATTAACCCCCTGGCAGTAACAACTCCTATTAACATCGAGAGACTATCAACCAATCTAGCTGATCATCCAGACAAAGTTTTTGTTAACTACCTCATTGATGGACTAAGACACGGTTTTCACACTGGAATACACCCACTCCCAGACACATCTTATGAATGTAAGAATCTCAATTCCGCTCGCCTCCAACAAATACAAAGAAATCAATAAAGGTTTTCTATCAGGCCCATATGACACTATACCATTTGCAGTGTATCGCATTAATCCAATCGGCATAGCTGAAGGTAAATATTCAAAAAGAAAAGTCTAATCGTTGATCTATCGGCACCCCATGGCAACGAAACACACTCTTCGTTAAATGAGCTGATAAACAAAGACCAATATTCTCTACATTACGTCACCATAGATACTGCAATCAAAAATATCAAGAAATTAGGACGGGGCAGCTGGCTATGCAAGGTAGATATTTCAGATGCTTTCAAATTACTGCCTTTACACCCAAAAATGTGGCCTTATCATGGTATAAAGTGGCACAACAAATACCATTTCTTCACAAGACTAGTCTTTGGTAGCCGGTCTAGCCCAAAGATTTTTGATACCCTTGCTACAGCTCTATGTTGGATTGCTTCAAATGTATACGAAATACGTGACATTCTTCATTTACTAGATGACTTCCTGACAATTGACCCACCACACTCTGACAAAGACAAAACTATGGCGCTGCTGTCATTAATGTTCAATACTCTCCGCATCCCTATGGCGCCACACAAAACAGTAGGCCCTTCTACATGCCTTGAATACCAGGGAATTATTCTAGATTCTGACAAAATGGAAGCCAGACTGCCGAAAGAAAAAGTGAATCAAATCTGTGAAATTCTCAGATCATTTCTCAACAGGAAATCATGAACAAAACGAAAATTCTGTCATCAATATCTCGACTTGAAATACAATACTATTAAGCTGTACCTAGCAGGGATACGTTTCCATTACTTACGGGAAGGAAATACTAACCCCTTTGCCAATTCAGAGAGGTTGGAGTACATATTGAAGGGGGTAAAACGAAGTCAAGCAATTACAGGAACAAACACTGAAAAACGTTTTCCAATCACATACAATATCTTATGTAGTATCACTTCTGCGCTACAGTACAAATTCTTCTCTTTCAACGTCGATCTGCTTCTGCTATGTGCATGCCAGATGGCCTTCTTCGGTTTCCTACGCTGTGGAGAATTTACAGTCAGGAACACGGTAGATACATCATCTGTAATACGACTGTGTGACATTGGGTGGTCGCAGGATAATTCCCATTATACAGTCATATTGCGGAGGTCAAAAACTGACCCATTTGGCAATGGGACACCGATCCATATTTTCAACATTCCAGCGCTAAACACACTGGGCTATATGAAACAGTTACTACTTCTTCGCCACCGTCAAGGTGCAACGAACTTATCACCTCTATTCTTTGATCAAGATAAGGGAATTCTCACTCGAGGACAATTCATTGGCTACTTACGCCACATACTAAGTACAATTGGACTGGATGTGTCCAAATTCTGTGGACACTCATTTCGTATTTGGGCAGCTACATCAGCTGCGGCAATCGGAATCGAAGATCACATGATACAGAATCTTGGCAGGTGGTCATCAAACTGCTATACTCGATATATACGGATTCCTAAGAAAGACATTCAGCAAGCACAAGTCAGCATGACACACACATAGAGTATTCTATATGCATCTGGAGGCTTATACTCTACTTTCATTCGGTCTCCACTAACTTTAACTGTCTTGGGGGCATTCGTTACATTCACTGCTCAGCATCCATTCCACTACTTTTGGGCCTTTTCCCCTTGTTCAATTACCCAAATACAGTTTACAGTCAGCTGAAAACTAATCAATCAGCTCATTTCGAATACAAATTCATTCACCTAGCTATGTCTGCCGGGTCCTCCCCGGGTGCTCTTCTTGGCGTATTGTAAATTCTCCCCAGTACAAATTCAACCTAGCTATGTCTGCCGGGTCCTCCCCAGGTAGCTAGTATACAGACGCCTGCCGGGTCCTCCCCAGGTGCTCTTCTCGACTTACTGCAAATTACCCCTGTACAATTCACCACCTAGCTATGTCTGCCGGGTCCTCCCCAGGTAGCTATGGTTACGACACCTGCCGGGTCCTCCCTGGGTGATCTTTTCGGTTAATATGTTTTACATTCAGGAGCACACATAGGACCTATCTGCTGGGACCTCCCCAGGTAGCCTATACTCCTTACACCTGCTGGTGATCTTCCCAGCTGTAAGTGGTGCTGAGTAGCCCTCAAGATAGCCAAAGTTTGTGTATGTATTTCGTTATTGATTTAACAAGTTGGTTTGTTACTAGGACATTAAAGTTCAAGTTTTTTCTAGACATACTTGCCAGTCTGACTACTTCATTCTACATTCACACAAGGACAGTAACAGGTACCCAATATGTGGGTATAAACTGCAAAATTAATAATGAACTAGCCTATGACATATGCCCCCACATACACACTTGCTGTAAAGTACTAAATAAAAAGAACAGTAACTGCAATGATAAGTAGATTGATCAACATTTGTTGAGAAAGTAAAAAAAATAATTGCATTGTCACACCACTTTAGACAACATTTCCTGACGAGA
Organism: Glandiceps talaboti; assembly: GCF_964340395.1. Lineage (NCBI taxonomy): Eukaryota > Metazoa > Hemichordata > Enteropneusta > Spengelidae > Glandiceps > Glandiceps talaboti. The sequence goes on along the minus strand of NC_135560.1, from coordinate 430,888 downwards.
AACTATTTTTTCCTTTTTAGGGGTGTACCAAAATATGCCAATAACTTATTAAAACTAAAAGCTACATCAATGATATTTTCAGGACAAGTGCGCTTTGGTATCCCAAATGTATGTATCAAATTATATTGAATTTGAAGCGTGCATTCTTGAGATATAGAGTAATTACCAAAAACCATTAACTATATAAAGTGCTTGTTAGTCCCCGCCAGATGAGGGTCCGGGATAGAGACTTATGGATTGGGTTACGTCTGTCCATCAGTCCATCCAGAGCCGTTTCTTGGAGTTGCCTGGACCAATTTTTTTCAAACGTGGTACAGGGGCAACATACAATGGCATACATATGCACGTCAATTTGTTTCATGATACAATCCAATATGGCCGCCCAGCAGCCATTTTGTTTGCAAATTTTCCCTGTCTAAAGCCATGACTCAGACATGCTTGAAAAGATCTCATTCAAAGTTGGCATTAGCACAATGTTCTATAACATACATGTGCATATCCATTTTCGTCGTGATACGATCCAATATGGCTGCCTGGCAGCTATTTTGTTTGTGAATTTTCCATGTCCAAAGTCATAACTCAGACATGCTTGAACAGATCTCATTCAAAGTTGGTATTAGGACAGTGTTCTATGACATACATGTGCATATTCATTGTTGTCATGATACGATCCAATATGGCCGCCTAGCATCCATTTTGTTTGCGAATTTTCCATGTCCAAAGCCATAACTCAGACATGCTTGAACAGATATCATTCAAAGTTGGTATTAGGACAGTGTTCTATGACATACTTGTGCATATCCATATTCGTCGTAATATGATCCAATATCTGGCAGCCTTGCGATTTTTTCCATGTCCAAAGCCATAACTCAGCCATGCTTGAACAGATCTCATTCAAAGTTGGTATGAGGAAAGTGTTCTATGACATACATGTGCATATTCATTGTTGTCATGATACGGTCCAATATGGCTGCCTGGCAGCCATTTTGTTTGCGAATTTTCCATGTCCAAAGCCATAACTCAGACATGCTTGAACACATCTCATTCAAAGATGGTATTAGGACAGTGTATGTTCTATGACATACATGTGCATATCCATTTTCGTCGTGATACAATCCAATATAGCTGCCTCACAGTGATTTTGTTGGCGCAGTTTTCATGTCCAAAGCCATAACTCAGACATGCTTAAACAGGTCCCCCCCCTTGTACCCGACCCATCCTTTATTGTTGAATGGTTTATTCCATCACGTCATCTTGAAGAGTAGGCATGTCCCATGTCCAACGAGGAGACACAACATGAGTAGGCATGTTCTATATCCATTGAGCAGACACAACATGTCTAAGTCTGTTTGATTTAGGTTCACAAGTGTTGTTGTGTGATCAGAGTAGTGATATCAAGAAAATGACAACATAAACTGCCAGTTCCTTAAAACCCAATCATAGCGGGGCTATGTCATTCTCAATGACTTGTAAATATTCATGGGATGGTTACCAAAACCTAATCAGTTCTTGTCACTACCCTACAGAACACATGCAATACATTTCATTTGAATTGAGCCAGCCGTTTTGGAGACATAGTCAAAAAAAGTAGGACAGACTCGTATACCTTTTGATAAAGTGGCAATGTTGTGTTCGATCATTGGTTTTAATGTTCAAATTTACTCTGAAACCTGTTACGATGCTTACCATGAAGTATGTACACTTTCTCATTCGTAATTTTAGCAATGTTATGTGGGTTTGAATTTCGTTTATCATTTGCCGTGGAAAAATTGGGGTGCATATCCCGGGTATGTAGGGGATTACGAAAACCGAGTGAAGTCGAGGCAAGCTTTCCTGTGCTGAGAATAGGAGGCGGGCATTTGTACAACATTTTTGACTAATTACTTTCATTGGGGCTTGAAAAATCACAAATATAGAGCTAAATTTCTTGCATAAATCATGAAATTTCAAGACTTACTGAAGGCATGCAGTTTAAATCTGGTTATCAAAACATTACTGGAACTTTTGTGTAGTATACTCACTTCAGATATGACTGGTAAAACTGAAAATCAGTCAGAAACCATCCAAGCACAAAATCTTTCTGTTCGACTATGATACTTACCTGTTGGCAAAATACTGATGGGTAACCCGCATTAATTCCTCCAATCCATGCCAAGAAATTTTTGGCCCCGCCCCCTCCACCATACCTGGCTCAATATTTGGTTAGCTTAGTCTCCCACCTAAGTGGCAGTTCGCACATGCGTACTTTTATCGCATGGCGTACGAGTGTGTAGACAGATATTGTTTTTGTCTTCAAGTACCTTCCCTCCAATTCCATTATACACACTGGTTTTTCCACTTGGTTGGCTCTTTGGTTACCCTAAAGATCCTAGGATTACAGCTAAGTGTCGATTTATTGTCTCTCTCTTTTTGCGATAGAGATTTGTTGTGGTTTTTTTCTCCGTGCAGACGTTCCTTATATACGGACGTCATTGCCTTACCGTGTTGTTGTTTTTTCAGTCATTCTTTTCGTCATGACTAAACCTAAGAAGAAGGGTGTGTGTGGTCATGACATGCCTAAGCAGGATTGTCATTCTGTTTGTCTGTCTTGTCGGACGTGTTCGCAGTCCAAACCCTGTGAAGTTTGTTCTAGTTGGTCTGATGAAAATTGGTGTAAACTAGGTCAGACAAACTACGGTCATCTAAGCCGAGTGTGAGTGCCACCCAGGCTTCTGTCACTACTCCTGCGAGTGTACAGGCTTCGACTTTAACGGTAAGTTCTTCCGTCACAGCAGAACCGAAGTCAGGTAAGCTTTCTTCTTTTAGTTTTGTTGTTTTAAACCGTCCTTTTCAGGACGAACTGGGTAGTTGTGCTAGTGGTATGTGGTCCTCTCTCGGAGAGGGCTCGACGACCGTAGACACTATACAGCTATCACCCCCTAGTAATGTTCCTCGAGTAACTGTCACTTCTTCCTCTCCCCTGGGGGAAAGGTTGAGTGTACTTGACGAGCGTGTACAGGCGTGTACCTAGTCGGCAGGAGGTCTCTCCAGTTCGATCTAAGTGTCGAGCCAGGAGAGACATAGACGAAATGTCATTAAAGGCTCCCAGTGATGCCTCCTTTGGGGGAAATGAACCAGATACCCCCAGTGTAGTGGGGACTTTGCGTTCAACTTCCCCTACTCATGAAGAGGAGTTCTCCTTCCATGAGTGCATTCAATGGGTTTACAATCGGTATCCAGACCGTTGTCCTAAGCCTCCACCAGCTCCCACTATGAAGTCGGCTTTTGAAGAAATGGAAAAATCTCAACTGGTCAAGGAACCATCTACTCTTCCACTTTCTTCCATGTACTCAGGTCAACTGAATAAAATAACGTCAGAGGTTTTAGGCGAGGGCATTAAAGCTGCTGCGTTAAAACCTGGTCATTTTCCATGGTTAAAAAGTCGGTCTCGTGCATACAAGACTCACACAACCGACCCATGGATTGGTTACCCCAGCCTAGACACTGATGCCGAGGCTGTGGACGCCAAAGCCAAAACTTTCAACTCCGTGTCTATCCCCGGCACTCAGTTAAAGCAGTTAGGGGAGATGCACGCAAAAAGTATTCGTGCATGTTCTGTCATGGATTGGTTACTAGCCGTAGCAACGTCTGAACTACAGCAAGAAACCCCGGAGATGCCTAAGGTTCTCAGGCTATTGCGCATTGCAATGAAAGGCCTCTACCATGTCTCCGAATCTTCAGCGAGAGGACGGGCAGCACTTATTTGGATGGAGAGGGATGCCTTCCTGAAACGAGAGTCTATCTCGTTAACACAGGAACTGAAACAGGAAGCAAGAGGCTCCTCGTTTTCCACTTCCTCACTGTTTGCTGGTAATTTGACTTCCCTGGCCCAGCGGGCTAGCCAAGCAAAGCGGAGAGAACGGTTAATGTGGGAGTCACCATGAACAACCTCCACTCCAGCAAGCCCAAAGGATAACTGTACAAGTACTAATACGGTGCCTGCAAACAGAAATTTCCAAGGCAACAGGAGTAAATCTGGACAGTCTAGCAGAGGACGTCCACGTGGTAAACTGCGTAGTCAACGGGGTAGAGGCAAGCCTGGTCCCGACAAGCCCTTCTTTAGCAAGAGCAGTTTTAAAGAATCAGGCTCTGACTCGCAGCAGCACTTCTGACTCTCCACTTGGCAATTCGAGTACACAGCACTCCCGTTTAGGCTAGCCACTGCTCCCTGGGTGTTCACCCGGGTGGTAGTGGCACCAGTAGCCTGGTTACACTGACGGGCCACCCTTTTACATCCCTATCTCGACTATTGGTTGATACGGGATGCACAAAGGGAGGTATTATTCGAACGGATTCAACAGATATTGTTATTAATCCTTTCTCTGGGTTTTATCCCCAGTTACGACAAGTCAGCTCTCATCCCAAGTCAAGATACAGTATTCGTGGGAATGAGATTAATTACACAAAAGGGAGTAGCTTGCCCTACCCAAGAACAGATAGACAAGCTACTCTCAGTCATTCAGAACCTATGGCCACTGAGACAGATAACAGCGAAACATTTTCTGTCTCTCCTGGGCTTAATGGTGTCCTTGATCGATATAGTGCAATGGGCCAGACTCGGATCAGGCCAATTCAGTTGTATCTTCTCGCCCTTTGGCGATCCAGAGCAACCTTCTAAAAGGCAAGTCCATTTTGTACAGTCACACGGATCTGTCCCTGTACATGGATGCGTCACAAGAGGGCTTGGGAGGTCACCTAGACAGTCAGATGACAGCAGGTGTCTGGAACCCCCAAGACAGCTCTCACCACATCAATTGGCTAGAGCTAAAGGCAGTTTTTTCCTAGGTCTGCAAGACTTTGAGATGCTAGTGACAGGGCGCAGTGTTCTAGTCCACTCGGACAATACCACCGTAATGGCGTACATAAACAAGCTAGGAGGAACCAGGTCTCCAACACTATGTTACCTCTTATGGGAACTGATGTTGTGGTGCATAGACCAAATGATTCTTCTGTCAGCACGTCATGTGCCGGGGAAACTGAACGGCATTACAGATGCTCAATCGCGTCGCAAGAGAGTTCTTCCTACAGAGTGGGCAATCCCTGTCAAGATTGCTCACCGTCTGTTCGCCACCTTCATGAACAGAAAACTGCCTCTCTTTGTGTCTCCGATTCCAGATCCGAGAGCAATGGCAACCGACGCTCTGCCAATGTCTTGGAAAGGACTGAGCGCGTATGCATTTCCCCCCTTTGCACTTCCAATTGTACTGAGGAAAATCCAAGAGGAGAGTTCCTCAGTCATTCTTGTAGCGCCTCTGTGGCCAAACCGAAGTTGGTTCCCAGTATTGCTATTCCTTCTGGTAGACTTTCCAGTAGCTCTCCCAGATCAAGAGAACCTATCTCAGGGAAGGGGCATTGTTCACCCCAACCCGAGCTTGTTCCACCTTCACGCGTTCAGATTATCGAACGATCCCTCCGTTCGCAGGGATTTTTACTGAACAAGCTGCCTCAGTCATTGCCAGACCACAAAGAGACAGCACCCTCCATTCCTATGGAGAAAAGTGGAAAAGATTCTCTGATTGGTGTCGTAGAGGGCAGAAGGATCCTCTCGATCCATCTCCCCAGACAGTAGCAGTTTTTCTCTTATTTCTGTTTGAGGAGAAGAAGTATGAAATTAAGACTATTATCATGGTGTATCGCACGACGATAGCCGATACAGTCAGAAGCATCAGGGGACCAGAGTTTGGTCAGAATAAGATATTTTCTTATTCAACACCCTCCTAAACAAACGCCACTACCTCAGTGGAGTTTATTCTTAGTTCTTAGAGCACTGAGAGAGCCCCCTTTGAACCACTTCATCCCATCTCTGACCCAGATGGCTGGTAGAAACTGTCAAGTGAGCTTACAAGTAAGTTCCAGCTCTGCTTGTAAGTTAGAGAGAGTCACTGCACCTGAAGTCAGGGCTCTCTCGGCATCATGGGCTTTGTTCTCAGGGGTACCGGTAGCACAGATTCTACAGACAGGAACCTGGCGCTCCCCAAACTCCTTTATAAGTTTTTATATCAGGGATATGACACAGGAAGCTAGCAAGCTTCAGTCATTAGGTCCCTTAAGTTTCGGGCAGTCGGTAGTTGTAAATCAAAGATTTTCAACTAGAAATTGATAGGATATGGTGGTAGACTCCCACCTCCTTTCAGTCTGACACATTTGGGTTTTTACCCATCAGTATTTTGCCAACAGGTAAGTATCATAATTGAACAGAATTGAAGTTTCTACCGAAACTAATTTCTGTGAGACATGATACTTACCTGTTGAGCTCCCTCCCACCTTCCCCACAGTCTCCTTGTGAAATTTTTGTCCTCTTTGGAGCGATAAAAGACACAAGTACGCATGCGCGAACTGCCACTTAGGCGAGAGACTAAGCTAACCAAATATGGAGCCAGGTATGGTGGAGGGGGCGGGGCCAAAAATTTCTTGGCATGGATTGGAGGAATTAATGCGGGTTACCCATCAGTATTTTGCCAACAGGTAAGTATCATGTCTCACAGAAATTAGTTTCGGTAGAAACTTCAATTCAGAAAAAACATGAACAAGTTGCATTGTAACAAGACTTTGTTACCAAGACAACTGATGTCAGTATCCCCAATTACACCAAAATATCAATATACAGGATATTTTAGAATCCGAAACTGCTATTGATATGACATAAGTGTCCTTATGCAGGGTTTTGGGAGCAACTACATTGATGATCTTTTCAATCCAAGGTCATTGTCAAAACTCAAGGTCATCTTAAGTTTTGTATTTATTAAAACATTTTCGGAAACTTTTCTATAACTAATATCACACATGATCTTTACAGATGAAAATCAGTAAGAAATAACAAATTATATAATCTTTGGGAAAAAATACAGCACAGGCATATGCGGAGTTACTTTTATTAGAAAATTCTGTTTCCAAGACAACTGGTATCAAGATCACCAAATATGAAAGTTACAGAATATCTCAGGGTCCTGAAGTGCTTGATATGATGCAAATGTCTATATATACATTTTAGGGGATGGACAACTCGCTTATCACGCAATCTTTTTTATCCAAGGTCAAAGTCATATTCTAATTTCAAGGTCACCTCAATTTTTTAAGTTTCTTAACAAAATATGTTCCCAAGACAACTAGTATCAATATCTATGATTATACCAAAATATGATAAAAGCGCCAATGGCTTTGTAGCACAACTATTGATGATACACTTTAATTTTCTGTAATGATTAACAGGGTCTTCTTGCTAGACATACATTCTTTGAAGATTTATTCCCATGCCTTCCCATCCATGGTGTTAATGTTATACCTGCTATATACACCATCAATTAATGTTACTTTGGGCACTATCTTTTTTCTCAGCATATCTGAATACAATTTCACACTGCTCATTCATCTACCTTCCCATCACCAGTGTTATTTTGGCATTATATGTCACTGTTTACCCGTTCCTATTGGTGTGGTCTATTCACTTGCCTACCCATCCCTGTTTTGATAATTGTCAAGAAACCTATCATTTGACTGTTGCTAAGGGTGTGGTAATGGTTGCTCGGGCCAATTACATAAGTATGACACATTCACAATTTGCAGACTAACAGTAACATTTTCAGAATCATAGCCAAATTTCATCACCAGTTTTTTAGAGGTAAAGCTCAATACCAAAATCATTTGCATCACTGATCTACAAGACAGACAGACAGACAGACAGGTATTTTACCTTGAACCAATGTGTAGTTCAGTGTTCAAGTTAGGCAGAAAGAAACCTCAAGGAGAGTTTAATTTCAGTACCTTTCACACACAATTGTTACATTATGTTAAGTACCGCATAAAAACTTATGGTTTAATTAGATCAATAAAACAATAATTTCTGTATACTCTTTTTGCTTGACTGGCATTTCAACTAAAAAATCATGGTTTTTTACCATATTTCTAAAGGGATCATAATTAATATCTGATCTGTACATCCCCCAGAAACGTCCCTGTGAAATTTCAGCCAAATCAACCAAGTACTTTTGGAATTATAGACTTTTGACTAAAAGACACATTTTTAAACCTAATTTGCATATCACTGATGGGATCATCGTGTCAAGAACAAATCTAAATTTACATCCCTACAGAACGTTCCCACAAAATTTCAGGCCAATCTGCCCAGTAGTTTTTGAGTTTAAGTCTTTTTGACCAAACATCACATTTTTTCACCCAAAATGCACATCTCTGATGCGATCATTTTCATTTGAACAATTTTCCATCTAGACACCACAAGTAATGCCCCCACCAAATACCAAACCAATCGGCCTGGCGGTTTTTGACTTTAAGTCGTTTACATACTGGTACACACACACATTTCTCGATGACTATAGCACTACTGAACCTACTTCAGTTGTGCTAAAAATACTGAATAGATATCTTGTGGTCCCGAAGTGCTATAGATATGATGGAAGTGTCTGTACATAGGTTTTAGATAACTCACTTATCAAATGATCTTTTCAATCCAAGGTCGAGGTCATAGTCTCATTACAAGGTCACTTCAATTTTTCACTTTTATCAAAACACCCACAGAAATATTTTGCTATAAATTAGTACTGTCATAAAGTTTGTAGCAAAGGCATATTTAAGGTTAATTTACTATGGGATAAGTGAATTGTTTGGAAACAGGTTCTGGAGAGAAATGACGTCCGTACAACCAAGTAAACTAAGTACTATAAAGACAGCTACTCACACTTTATTGACATCTAACAAAAACTCCTACAGATCATACAGAAACAAAGGTTTTCATAGGTTTTCCAACATTCCATACATATTGACACGAATGTGATATTGACCTCCTTTCGATTGGTCAAGTAATATAAAATATGTCAAAAATTGTACTTCAAACCATGTAAGGTAACTCTTGTTTTCAGCCACTTTTTTGACTTTGTGGTTTGATTTCTTACACCACAGACAAGTCTGTGCTTACATCAATACTTCGGTTAGTTTTCAAGATGAGCAGATCACTTTCAAAATAACAGAGCTGGCCAAGAATTACCCTGAGATCACATGATAATTACATGATCAACTCCGAGACGGATGTTTCAAATCATTCAAATACCATAACTAGGATTGTCCCAGACAGCCAATTCCCTTTGGGGCTGGTGTTGCCTACCCTTCTTTTAATGTCTTCGAGTGGGTGAAGTAGTTCATAATGATTGGCTATTCATATTGTGATGTTTTACATCGATAATGTCAAGTTCCTTTTGAAAATAAAAGATACACAGGTGGAATTGGCATCCAGAGTGGCAGCTTGTTATGGTGTAGACTTTATGAATGTACACTAGAGACAGTATATTGATGTTTATTGTAATAACTGATTAAAGCATAGAGGACGAACGCATATGTTCCAATGTAGTGAATATCTAATATATATTCACAATCACGTGCTTGATAGACACAAAGACCACACACTACTACTTCGCGCCCGCTCCCTAGTATATTTTTTCCCTAGAATTATCCAGCCTCATACCAAGCTCTCAACCATTGCCTGACCACTAACTGCCTACCTACACACACAAACAAACAAACACACATACCCTAATACATGGTGACACACACACACATATTGTCATCTTCACAGTCTACAATTTTTTTTTTCTGGTTCTTTCATAACTAGGTGAAACTTTACAGGAATTTGTCAACCAGATGCCACAGACAGAAGAAGAGATGTTGCAGATAACTGGTGTAACTGAACAGAGCATGAAAAGATTTGGTCAGAAATTTCTGAATGTTATATGTAAATACTCCACCACAGTATCAGGTATGTTGTCTTACATCTCATTTAATGTTATTTGTAAATACTCCACCACCATATCAGGTATGTTGTCTTACATCTCATTCAATGTTTTATGTAAATATTCCACTACAGTATCAGGTATGTTGTCTTACATCTCATTCAATGTTATATGTAAATACTCCACCACAGTATCAGGTATGTTGTCTTACATCTCATTCAATGTTATATGTAAATACTCCACCACCATATCAGGTATGTTGTCTTACATCTCATTCAATGTTATATGTAAATACTCCACCACAGTATCAGGTATGTTGTCTTACATCTCATTCAATGTTATATGTAAATACTCCACCACCATATCAGGTATGTTGTCTTACATCTCATTCAATGTTATATGTAAATACTCCACCACAGTATCAGGTATGTTGTCTTACATCTCATTCAATGTTATATGTAAATACTCCACCACCATATCAGGTATGTTGTCTTACATCTCATTCAATGTTATATGTAAATACTCCACCACAGTATCAGGTATGTTGTCTTACATCTCATTCAATGTTATATGTAAATACTCCACCACCATATCAGGTATGTTGTCTTACATCTCATTCAATGTTATATGTAAATACTCAACCACAGTATCAGGTATGTTGTCTTACATCTCATTCAATGTTATATGTAAATACTCCACCACCATATCAGGTATGTTGTCTTACATCTCATTCAATGTTATATGTAAATACTCAACCACAGTATCAGGTATGTTGTCTTACATCTCATTCAATGTTATATGTAAATACTCCACCACAGTATCAGGTATGTTGTCTTACATCTCATTCAATGTTATATGTATATAATCCACCACAGTATCACATATGTTGTCTTACATCTCATTCAATGTTATATGTATATAATCCACCACAGTATCAGGTATGTTGTCTTACATCTCATTCAATGTTATATGTATATAATCCACCACAGTATCACATATGTTGTCTTACATCTCATTCAATGTTATATGTAAATACTCCACCACAGTATCACATATGTTGTCTTACATCTCATGCACAGCCTCATAAAAAGAGTTGTACTTGCTTATATTACCAAATCATCTGGTTTAGAGGAAGTCTGTTGTATACTGGGATAAAACATTTAGAGGAAGTCTGTTGTATACTGGGATAAAACATTTAGAGGAAGTCTGTTGTATACTTGGTTGAAACATTTGGAAGAAGTCTTTTGTATACTGGGATGAAACATTTAGAGGAAGGTTGTTGTATACTGGGATGAAACATTTAGAGGAAGTCTGTTGTATACTGGGATGAAACATTTAGAGGAAGTCTGTTGTATACTGGGATGAAACATTTAGAGGAAGTCTGTTGTATACTGGGATGAAACATTTAGAGGAAGTCCGTTGTATACTGGGATGAAACATTTAGAGGAAGTCTGTTGTATACTGGGATGAAACATTTGGAGGAAGTCTGTTGTATACTGAGATGAAACATTTGGAGGAAGTTTGTTGTATACTGAGATGAAACATTTAGAGGAAGTTTGTTGTATACTGGGATGAAACATTTAGAGGAAGTTTGTTGTATACTGGGATGAAACATTTAGAGGAAGTCCGTTGTATACTGAGATGAAACATTTAGAGGAAGTTTGTTGTATACTGAGATGAAACATTTAGAGGAAGTCTGTTGTATACTGGGATGAAACATTTAGAGGAAGTCTGTTGTATACTGGGATGAAACATTTAGAGGAAGTCTGTTGTATACTGGGATGAAACATTTAGAGGAAGTCTGTTGTATACTGGGATGAAACATTTAGAGGAAGTCTGTTGTATACTGGGATGAAACATTTAGAGGAAGTCCGTTGTATACTGGGATGAAACATTTAGAGGAAGTCTGTTGTATACTGGGATGAAACATTTAGAGGAAGTTTGTTGTATACTGGGATAAAACATTTAGAGGAAGTCTGTTGTATACTGGGATGAAACATTTAGAGGAAGTCCGTTGTATACTTGGTTGAAACATTTAGAAGAAGTCTTTTGTATACTGGGATGAAACATTTAGAGGAAGGTTGTTGTATACTGGGATGAAACATTTAGAGGAAGTTTGTTGTATACTGGGATGAAACATTTAGAGGAAGTCTGTTGTATACTGGGATGAAACATTTAGAGGAAGTCTGTTGTATACTGAGATGAAACATTTAGAGGAAGTCTGTTGTATACTGGGATGAAACATTTAGAGGAAGTCTGTTGTATACTGGGATGAAACATTTAGAGGAAGTTTGTTGTATACTGGGATGAAACATTTAGAGGAAGTCTGTTGTATACTGGGATGAAACATTTGGAAGAAGTTTGTTGTATACTGGGATGAAACATTTAGAGGAAGTCTGTTGTATACTGGGATGAAACATTTGGAAGAAGTCTGTTGTATACTGAGATGAAACATTTAGAGGAAGTCTGTTGTATACTGGGATGAAACATTTAGAGGAAGTCCGTTGTATACTGAGAGGAAACATTTAGAGGAAGTCCGTTGTATACTGAGATGAAACATTTAGAGGAAGTTTGTTGTATACTGAGATGAAACATTTAGAGGAAGTTTGTTGTATACTGAGATGAAACATTTAGAGGAAGTTTGTTGTATACTGAGATGAAACATTTAGAGGAAGTCCGTTGTATACTGGGATGAAACATTTAGAGGAAGTTTGTTGTATACTGAGATGAAACATTTAGAGGAAGTCTGTTGCATACTGGGATGAAACATTTAGAGGAAGTTTGTTGTATACTGGGATGAAACATTTAGAGGAAGTCTGTTGTATACTGGGATGAAACATTTAGAGGAAGTCTGTTGTATACTGGGATGAAACATTTAGAGGAAGTTTGTTGTATACTGAGATGAAACATTTAGAGGAAGTCTGTTGTATACTGAGATGAAACATTTAGAGGAAGTCTGTTGTATACTGAGATGAAACATTTAGAGGAAGTCTGTTGTATACTGAGATGAAACATTTAGAGGAAGTTTGTTGTATACTGAGATGAAACATTTAGAGGAAGTCTGTTGTATACTGGGATGAAACATTTAGAGGAAGTTTGTTGTATACTGGGATGAAACATTTAGAGGAAGTTTGTTGTATACTGGGATGAAACATTTAGAGGAAGTTTGTTGTATACTGGGATGAAACATTTAGAGGAAGTCTGTTGTATACTGGGATGAAACATTTAGAGGAAGTTTGTTGTATACTGGGATGAAACATTTAGAGGAAGTCTGTTGTATACTGAGATGAAACATTTAGAGGAAGTCTGTTGTATACTGGGATGAAACATTTAGAGGAAGTCTGTTGTATACTGAGATGAAACATTTAGAGGAAGTCTGTTGTATACTGGGATGAAACATTTAGAGGAAGTCTGTTGTATACTGGGATGAAACATTTGGAGGAAGTCTGTTGTATACTGGGATGAAACATTTAGAGGAAGTCTGTTGTATACTGGGATGAAACATTTAGAGGAAGTCCGTTGTATACTGGGATGAAACATTTAGAGGAAGTCTGTTGTATACTGAGATGAAACATTTAGAGGAAGTCTGTTGTATACTGAGATGAAACATTTAGAGGAAGTTTGTTGTATACTGGGATGAAACATTTAGAGGAAGTCTGTTGTATACTGAGATGAAACATTTAGAGGAAGTTTGTTGTATACTTGGTTGAAACATTTGGAAGAAGTCTTTTGTATACTGGGATGAAACATTTAGAGGAAGTTTGTTGTATACTGAGATGAAACATTTAGAGGAAGTCTGTTGTATACTGGGATGAAACATTTAGAGGAAGTCCGTTGTATACTGGGATGAAACATTTAGAGGAAGTCTGTTGTATACTGGGATGAAACATTTAGAGGAAGTCTGTTGTATACTGGGATGAAACATTTAGAGGAAGTCTGTTGTATACTGGGATGAAACATTTAGAGGAAGTCTGTTGTATACTGGGATGAAACATTTAGAGGAAGTCCGTTGTATACTGGGATGAAACATTTAGAGGAAGTCTGTTGTATACTGGGATGAAACATTTAGAGGAAGTCTGTTGTATACTGGGATAAAACATTTAGAGGAAGTCTGTTGTATACTGGGATGAAACATTTAGAGGAAGTCTGTTGTATACTGGGATGAAACATTTAGAGGAAGTTTGTTGTATACTGGGATGAAACATTTAGAGGAAGTCTGTTGTATACTGGGATGAAACATTTAGAGGAAGTTTGTTGTATACTGGGATGAAACATTTAGAGGAAGTCTGTTGTATACTGGGATGAAACATTTAGAGGAAGTCCGTTGTATACTTGGATGAAACATTTAGAGGAAGTCTGTTGTATACTGGGATGAAACATTTAGAGGAAGTCTGTTGTATACTGAGATGAAACATTTAGAGGAAGTCCGTTGTATACTGAGATGAAACATTTAGAGGAAGTTTGTTGTATACTGAGATGAAACATTTAGAGGAAGTCCGTTGTATACTGAGATGAAACATTTAGAGGAAGTCTGTTGTATACTGAGATGAAACATTTAGAGGAAGTCTGTTGTATACTGGGATGAAACATTTAGAGGAAGTCTGTTGTATACTGGGATGAAACATTTAGAGGAAGTCTGTTGTATACTGGGATGAAACATTTAGAGGAAGTCTGTTGTATACTGGGATGAAACATTTAGAGGAAGTCCGTTGTATACTGGGATGAAACATTTAGAGGAAGTCTGTTGTATACTGGGATGAAACATTTAGAGGAAGTCTGTTGTATACTGGGATGAAACATTTAGAGGAAGTCTGTTGTATACTGGGATGAAACATTTAGAGGAAGTCTGTTGTATACTGGGATGAAACATTTAGAGGAAGTCCGTTGTATACTGGGATGAAACATTTAGAGGAAGTCTGTTGTATACTGAGATGAAACATTTAGAGGAAGTCTGTTGTATACTGAGATGAAACATTTAGAGGAAGTCCGTTGTATACTGAGATGAAACATTTAGAGGAAGTTTGTTGTATACTGAGAGGAAACATTTTGGAAAATTATAAACATTGCAAATTAATTGCCTCACCATTGTTTAGGTAAGGGTTTACGAGGTGTGACATTCCTATCTTTGTTAGCTTCCCACCTCATCCCTTAAATCATGGTTCTAAAATTGACTTTAATTAATCACTAAATTGTTGAGCCATAGCCTAGCTCTTCTTACACGATGTCCAGAGGGAAAATATACAATATCTACATTCCATGCTTTGATTCAGAATAGAACTTACAGTAAAGCATTATTTCATAGTAGGTAGCATAATGCCTTTAACTTATAAGAACTTTACAACAAGTTCAAGTAGTCTTTATCAGTTTAGCATATCATAAATGACAAAATTTGTTATTTCAACAACAGACTTCAGTAATACCAGGGTCAGGTCAAGTTGTAAACGTACCAAGAGAAGACAAACAGGAGATGGTAACAAAGCTAAAAGAAGTAAAATGACATCAGCAACCAGTCAACAGAGGTGAATTATTTTATATTCCTTGCTTGTTGCTAGATACAAAGATGTAAACCCCAATACCACCTGGCACATGAACATGTATGATACCAACCACAGTCCTTCCGTCTATAGAAGGACTGCATTAAGGGATGGAAAGTCAGTCTGTCTGTCTGTCTGTCTGTCTGTATCATCATTTTCTCATAAACTGCTGGCTCAATTTAACCCTTTCACCACGAGAACCCGGTATACCGGGATGCGCTAGGGCGCCCACGAGAACCCGGTATACCAGGACGCCAAAGTTCATTCACCTTCATCGCCGTAAAACCGTTCAACGGCAGCTAGTGCTGCAAAATTTGCTGCCATAACTAGTTCCACGCATGCGTATTAGCCTTGTTTATCTATACTGCCATTTTGAATGCGTGACAGTGAACGGTAACTGAAGTACGGCCCCAAAAAAGAGCGTTTTTCGCCAACAAAATCGAATTTAAACATGGCGGAGGTAATTAACGGCTCCCATAGCATGGTCTACGGTAGAAATTATGGCACTGTCCTTGGATATTTCGACAGAATTTGACTCGAAATACATCGTTGAATACAAGTGTTTAGTCGTGGGAACACATTGTACTCGTGTGTAAGCATCAAATTCCCGCTTCAGTCTATTTGAGCTACCGGCAGCAATTTACGTCTGAATTTTTGAATGTCGGCAAATTTACGCAATCTTGTGACAGGTACCGATGCCCATACTAACGTCTTGGTTGTAATTTTTGGCTATAAAATGGATTATTTTGGTTTTATTTCTTTTTGTTACGGCTTAATACAAACTCAGTGTGTACAGTGGAGTGGAGGGAAACTTGTGCATGATCGGGGTGATTTTCTAATTGGATTTTTTACATGCGATTTTCAGCGTAAAATTCAAAATTTCAACATGGCCAAAGCAAAACTGTCTCCCCTAACATCGTTTACAACGTAAATAAAGGTGCTGTTCGTAGAAATTTTCAATAAATTTCGACTGTCGATACATTGTTTTATACAAGGACATGGCTGTGTGAACTCAAAACAGTTTATGTAGGGATCAGATTGCCGCAACGTTAGTTCAAAGTTCCGACTGCATATTTGCTCTTGAGGATAAGCATGTCGGCAAAAAGCGCCACTTTGGCATCCCGATTCGGACTCACATACTTCCAACTTGTGGGCATTTTGTAATGATTTTGGGCTTAAATTTAGTGGTAATTTTTTGTTGTTCTGTCAAATAATGAATTATATTTACTCAAACTAACTTTGCAAAAGGTATTGAGGTGACGACTTCAGATATTTTAGTACACTTTCATTGCCGGTGCGGTTATGCCATACTACAAAGTCCACCCACTGGAGGCCCACTACATACATTTGTCCCTGGACTTGATAGTAGTAGTTGTGTGTCTCCTTCAACCATCTGTTACAAACACCAGCATGTACACTAAATGTCAAGATGTACCATGTTACAAACACCAGCATGTACACTAAATGCCAAGATATACCATGTTACAAACACCAGCATGTACACTAAATGCCAAGATATACCATCTGTTACAAACACCAGCATGTACACTAAATGCCAAGATATACCATATGTTACAAACACCAGCATGCACACCAAATGCCAAGATGTACCATCTGTTACAAACACCTGCATGTACACTATAAATACCACTTCAGTCAAGCAAGGAGTAACAAGCAGAACATGTTATAAACATTGGTGAAAATTATTAAACAAATGAACTGGATTAATAATACTTGGCACAGCATGTTGGAAGTACAGAGACTTGTATAAATATTTGTTGTGTCAACATTCCTTCATTAGGAATGAGTGACCATTTTCCAACCATATTAGTTAGCTAAATGAATGTTGTCGGAAAAGATACTTCAACCAAAATTACATATCGGTATTACAAAAATTTTGACAAAACAAATTTTCTTAGGGAACTTGATGAGCTCCCATGGTCAATTTTGGACTACCCAAATGATTGTTTCGAAAGTTGGCACGAAATGTTTATTGGTATATTAGATAAATATGCTCCCTGGCGTGAAAAACGTGTCAAAAAACCAACACAACCAGAATGGTTGTCAGATGATATTCTAAATGCTGTTCACACTAGAGATAGCTTGAAGGCATTGAAAAAACGTACCGATTATAAACTTTAGAGACATAAAGTCAATAAAATGGTTAAAAAGGCCAAAACTGAGTATTACATATCTCTCATAGAGGAAAACAATACAAATACTAGAGAATTATGGAAGCACATGTCTGAACTGGTTCCTAAGCAGTCAAACAGCTTTCCCGCTTCATTGAAAGTAGAGGGAGCTGATATTACAGACCCAATGGAAATTGTAAATTCTTTTAACAAATTTTTCACAGATATTGCAAATCGCTTTACTGAAGATTTTCCTGTTTCAATCACAGACTTTGCAAAACTCAGAAATTATGTTCATGACAATTTGGATCCAGAAGTGTATTTCAAAATTCCTCCAGTAAGTGAAGAATTTGTGATAAAAGAATTGTCAAGTTTAAACACATCCAAAGCTACTGGACTTCATCAATTAAGTCCAAAGATTCTCAGATTATCAGCAACTAAAATAGCCAGGTCACTGTGTTACATCTATAATTTAAGCTTAAAATGGGTTTTTCATGCGTTATGTGCTATGTAAAATGGTCCACACTTGGTCAAAAGCTATGGATGATGGTAATCTAAATGGTGTTATTTTTATTGACTTACGTACGGCTTTTGACTTGGTGAACCATGAATTACTTCTCAAAAAACTTGAAAACTACAAATGTGATACCACCTCTTTAAATTGGTTTAATTCATATCTTTCAAATAGGAAACAAGTTGTGCACTTTCAAGGAAAGATTTCGGATGCCCTGCCAGTCTGTAGAGGGGTTCCTCAGGGTAGTATCCTTGGGCCTCTTTTTTTTCATATTATTCCTTAACGATTTACCAATAGTTGTTAGCAATCCTATTGAAATGTATGCCGATGACTCTACAATTATGGCAAAAGGAAAAACTCTCACTGAAATTGAAAAAACTCTAAATGATGACCTTGAATCAGTTAGTCATTGGTGCATGCAAAATAAAATGGTTGTAAATACAAGCAAAACAAAGACCAGAGATTGTCACATTTACAAAGAAACACACTTCATTGTAAATTTGGTCAGGATACTTAGCAGTGTGTAAATGAAGAGAGACTTCTGGGAGTTGTTGTTGATCAACACTTAAACTGGAAGACAAACACTGATTCAATTTATAAAAAGGTCAATTCACAAGTTATTTAAATTAAAAGAAACACGCTGTTAACATGTTATGATGGACTTCAATTACAACTATCCTATAAAGGAACTTTTTTAAATCTAAATGCATATTATGCCTTTGCCTGATAGAATTACATACAAGAATGTGTGTTTAGTGTTTAAATCCTTGAAATGTATGGTTCCATCGTATACGACGGAAATGTTTCAATTTGTCAATCAGCGTCGTAGCTGTACGACAAGAGCTAGCTCTCAAAATAAGTTAGATGTCACCAGAGCCAAACTAAATGTTGTGAAAAACTCATGGTCAATACAAGGTGCTATTGGGTGGAATAAGCTGAAAGCATAAGTAAAGTCTTCAGAGACACTTGCCTCTTTTAAAAGCAGTTATATAAAACATTATTGGAAAGAATTTTAACATGTATCTTTGTTTTATGTCCTCTTAACAACATGTTGGTATGTGATTGTTGTATTTTATATTTTTGTTAAATTTTTGAGGGCCCTGGGGGAGATAAACTCTTTTTAGAGTTTACCAGGCTACCCTCATTAAACAAGGTCAAATAAAAATAATAAATAAAATTACATTTCATCTTTTGACAAGGACAGGTGCACTGTACAATATCTTACCCACAGCTCTCTCTGATTGGTATGCCTGGAAGTTCCTTATTTTGTAACTTCGTCAATAACCCATATTTGTCAACATTTTAAGCATCGTAGTTACATTTAATCAATATGTAACAAAAGTATGTTTAGGAATCAAAATTAAAGTTCTAAATTTTGTATGTGAATAAAACACTTTCCAATGTCAAAGTATCACTAACTTGGGTAGACAGTGTGTGGGATGAGTTTTAGTATGCAAATTTCTTTTGTCATAATCTCAAACAAATCTATATCTTTAGCAGTCATAACAGGTGCATATATTTCCTTAGTTTCGTATAAAATATTTTGCATGTCTTTCAAGAAAATCTGTTGACAAATTTCTTAAATTGCTACTCCTACAATAAATCATTGATACCAGAACCAATGAAAATATGTATTCAGAAACTCATTAGTGTCAATTCTACATTTTGAAAATGGCAAAAATATTCTCACAAAATCCTGTACACAGGTGAGATTTGCCTGACTTCAAGGAGATGTCCAACAGTACAAATCAGAGAGAGTTGTGGGTAAAGTATTGTACAGTGAAGTATGGCCATTTTACCTGTACATGAAATGCCAACAGAACTTGCAATGTGTTTGTGAATGTGAGCTATCATGTAAAGAGTAGAAAGTAAATTTCATGCGTATTTGTTGTTAGTTGCTGTTTTATCGTCAAAGACTTGTGGATTCATTTATAAAACAATGACAGGTTTCCAATGTGTTCCCTTGTATTTAGGTCATCTGTTGGTCCAACTAAACCAAGTCAGAATGGCATGAAACCGGGTTTCCTGTCTGTACCCAAGTCCAGGCCATTCCTCAGACCTACATGTACCAATGGTCAATTTCTAGGCTAAATGACCATAAATGGATAATTTCTGGATGAGATACCAATTATCATGGGGACCAAGCTATGGATGATTTCTGGGATAAATGCTGCTAATCCCAGATTAGGCAATGTCTTGATTAAATGTGGATAATCTCAAGAGACCAGAATAAATGCTGATAATCTCAAGAGACCGGGATAAATGTTAATAATCCCAGATCAGGCAATGTCTGGATTAAATGTGGATAATGTCAAGAGACCGGGATAAATGTTAATAATCCCAGATCAGGCAATGTCTGGATTAAATGTGGATAATCTCAAGAGAGGTTGTGTATATATTATGTTTAAAGAGTGTGTACATGTCTCAACAACACATTGCTGCATAATAATTGTGTATGAAGTAAAATGATCAAATCAAACTGTAAGATTTACTGAATACAAAAATCACTTCCATACAAGCTATATTCACAAATATTTTTACAAATATATGATTTTAATACAGATAATTGCATAATTAGTTGTACTACTCTGTGAAACCACTTTTAATTAGTACTTTTATGGTTAGAAAATCTATTGTAACACACAGTCAAGTGCATCTACAGTGTATTGTAACAGAAAGTCAAGTGTATCTACTGTAACACAGTCAAGTATACCATTGCTTGTCAGGTCATTATTCAAATTGTTATGATTGTTACATGCTGTTATTAATAAGCTTTCAGACAGAATTTATAATCTTTGGAAGATGTACTTTATATCTGCATACTTGCATGAAATCTCTTTACACTGACATGGAGACATTATTACATGTAGGCACTGTATTATATAATATAGTTATTTTAGTTAAGAAATTTTGTCGGTAAGGAATATGATGAATAAAGATGAAATAAAAAACATGTTTTTCTGGGGTTTTTGCTGACTTATTCAAAGTCAACCTGTGCACAGTTATAATTCATTAACATCTTAAAAGTAAAAATTGGTTTGCTTGTTCGGTGGCCAAGCAGTTTGCTCATACGCCTCTTACTCTGCGATATGGATTAGTACCCACAAAGCGTATGCTGGGTTTAATTACAATTTAACCAGGTCTGTATAGCAACAAGGGTGATGCTTTGTTTGACCATGCTGAACAATGCAGGTGCTCCCGGATACTCCACTTTCCTCCTGCTTCTTCAACACTAGGGCACTGCTCTTGAGGTAATAATTCAACACATTTCTGAATTTATTTGATTTCATGAAGCATTAAGATATAACATTTCTGGTAAGATGTTTTTGTAAACACAAATCTTTTGACTGAAACACCAACAAAACAACTCCTAATCTGTTGCTGTGATCCGCTATGCAGAGGCCTACTCCGCATTACATACACACTTCCATAACCTAGAGAATATTTATTAAAATATGTCATCTTCGGCTTCACTTGGCAAGATTTTTCCACATTTGGATGAATTTATTTATTTTATTATTATCATTACTATTAATTATGCTGCCCCTATTGCCTTCAAGTTGGCATTAGGCTATCAAATATTTCTATAATAGACAAGGTAGGAATACATAATGATATAGCCAGCACTCTGTTTAGGGTCAGGGTCAGCACCATTGTACCAACCATAGTATGTAACAGTATTTGTAGCCTGTTTCTGGACTTGCTCTGTAATATCAATAACCCATGGGTCAACCTGTCGTCCATCACACCAGCCATCACGTCCATACAGCCAAGTACCATGTTCATTTGGTTCAACCCCTGTTGGCACATTATCAGCACATCCTAGTGGTGAACCTGTCATCATAAAACAATTAAAGAAACCTTGTTGAGATTTACTCACTGATAAGGCTAAAATAATCAACTAGTTTGCATTTGCAAGCAAAAGCAATGTTCCAGACTGAAACGCCAACAAAACAACTCCTAATCTGTTGCTGTGATCCGCTATGCAGAGACCTACTCCGCATTACATACACACTTCCATAACCTTGAGAATATTTATTAAAATATCTCATCTTCGGCTTCACTTGGCAAGATTTTTCCACGTTTGGATGAATCTTTTGACCCAACTTAGCATATTAGCAGGTAGAACCCACATGGAATTGTAGTTCTATGGTAATTCTTCAAACTCTGACCTATCGATGTTAGGTTTTTGTTTTCGGTTGGATTATTCATTACAGATTTACATGATTTCGCCTGGGACTTGAAAATGACAAGGTTTGGTCTCAAAAATGAACCATTTTCACGGTATTTTATGTCAAATTAATGGGACATTTTATATTAAACATCGGTAGAGTATATTTTTTTTAATGTGTCTAGGTCACAGTTCTGGGTGTACACCAAATACATTTACAGGCAATACTCAGCAAAATTTTCACTGATTTATTTCCAAACATTTGACCAAATTTGATGTTTTTGTCCAGAAGTTTGCTTCCATCAAGCAATATATTTTGTATACATCGATTCACTAGGTATTTTTAAGTCTGTACTCAAAGTTTCATGAAAATTGAACACCAAATTTCTATATAATGGCCTGTGTAGTCAACAATGTATGTTACGTATGTACGGGTCTCACCTGCCGGTGATCGCTACATGATTACGTTAACCCTCTGGAAATTCATTTGGCAGGGTAGCATTTAAAAAAAAAAGAGAACACAAAAAATACTAATAAAAATACTGACTTTCGAGGGATCTCCACATCATTGATATGCTAAGATTCCAAAAAAAGCTCTGTCTTTGAATTTCTGATTGTAAACAGGACTGCTTCAAAACAAAGTCATATGGCTGAAAGCGCAGTGTGTTCTGGAGTACTCAGAGCTTGTGTTCAATGTGGTGGGATGAAAATATTTGATTGATAAAATAAGATCCATCCAATTGTCTATTGACTTTCATTGCCTCAAAACAAGCTGAAAAAATTACTGTGCCCAAATGAAATATCATGCATACAATATGCATAAATCACAATTTCAACATCTATTATTATACCCCAAGGTAAACCCGATTTCATAAGTGGACCGCAGTGCATTGTGGGTAGTGTCATCTCCTACTGCATAGAAGTGGTTGGGGAAAGTATGTGTGATTGGTCGAGAAAGAAAGGAAATAAAGTGCCAGGTAAATCAAGAGTTCCAAGCTGGCCCTGTCGGCCCTTTGGAACTATCTGTTTTTTAACAACCTTGACCACTTAAGAAACAAGCGACCTATCGGTCAGAATAGCTCCGCTGTTCTTTTTAGTTTTTGATTTTGGTAGCGATGTAATAAAGTGGTTAGTGGTTTCATATGATGTCTCACTATAAAACACATTTTACACAGAAAGTTGGTAAAATATTATACTTTTATACCATAGTCACCATTTAAAAAAAAAATTAGTTATGAAAATTACACAAAATCTCAGAAAAATAATGACTGGGAAACAAACACAGACACACACACACAAAGGATTTTTGAGGTTGGCTGTAAATAATTCCAGTGTTTTACAGCTTTAACCCTGGAAAATTTTGATAATGAATGAAATAAACTAGGTATCTAAAATAATAATGATAATAATAATAATAATCTTTATTTATACTGGATAGTTCTTTAAGCATTTAAACACTTGTCTCCCAAGAAGTCCAGTGAGGGCCATCCCTCATGGGTTCAGTGTTAATGCAGGAGGAAACCGGAGTACCCGGGGAAAACCTGCGTTGTTCGGTAGAGTCAAACTGAACGACACTCTTCTTACTTACAGCGTGGTAAATTTAATCGAACCCTGAATGGGGTTCGAACCCCGACCGCAGTGGTAAGAGGCGAGTAGTTTAACCACTTGGCCACCGACAACCCAAAAATAATTTTGAGGCAATTCAAATTTCAATTTTCTAACAAATTTACCAAAAACACTGTCCATAAGCTTAATTGTCAACAACATTCAACTTGTAGTAGACATAACATCGTCTAATATTTATATTTACGGAGTGTCTTGTGACCGGCGCCTGTCAGCAGCCAATTTTTTTTCATCATTTCCATTGTATTTAAACCTTGTACTTATAATTCTCAACAAAATACCTCAACATACCTCGCTCGTACTCAAAGCAGCCCCGGTATGATCACTGACATGACTAGAGAGAACCTTTTCAGATTTACATGTAAAACGGGGAAAGATACGCAAAACATAATGCAAAGTCTGAAGCCAAATTAAAGTTGTAATTATTTTAATTATTTTTACTTGCCAAATATTTGCATTTTGGAAATGGCAAGACATGTTCATGTCGATACATGACAGATAACTAACTTACTAACACTAGTTATCTGTGTTTACATGTAAACTGTTGGCTAATAAACACAGTTTGGTACGGTCGATTCACTGTACATACTGCTCTTTATTACATATGTACCATTGTGTACGTTGATGTACAGTCAAAAATAAAACCGGCATTTTCACTGATGGCTATGCAAATTAGATAAATTGAGATAAAATAGATCCAAAAGTAAAACCAATTCCTGATGAAGATCAGCAAATAAATGCATTTTTTAATGCACATACGTGTCTTTCCTGTCGTTACACACTTTTTGAACAATTTTTAGCTCCGCTGAAAGCGTAGCTTTAGGTATAGGTGGGTATAGAGTATTGAGAGTATAGGTGAATCATAGGTGTCCGTCAAATTTTTATATTTTCATCATCTTCTCCGAAAGTTTTTGTAATTTGAAAAAAAAAAAGAATGTTAATGAGCTTTATGACCGACGCCATATTGAAAATCATACCACGAGACTTGAAGTAAACTGCCACTTTTCAAAAGACACTATTGACATCAAACAAGCAATGTAATATGTCCTATAGTCATAATTCTATGCATTGTGCTCCCAAATGACAAGCGTTTGTTCGAAACAGGGTTGTAAACTTCAAATCCAAATTCTGCACCCCTTCTACATAATCAGCCAGTCCGCAACATCCTCATTTGCATACATCTATCCTTCAGTTTGCGACCATTAAACTTTGAATGGCTGCTCACGGGCCTAAATTTTTGGGTATTTTCAACTCGCCGTAACTTACACTAGAGTCCACCATTTTAGATACTGTAAATGCCTAAACCTCAACTGACATCTCTTCTTTCGTACCAGCAACACAAATTTTGGAATTACATTTAGGAATACCAATTTTCCGACGAATTTGGGACGCATACTTGAGGCCCTGAAACTTCGACCCGGTTTTTCGCTCATACTAGTAGTTTCCTTAATACGGACTGGAAAGTTTTACAATTTCACAATAAGGTGGATTTTTATGTGTTTTAAATAACTATGGCAAGTAAATTTAGTAGGATCGTTGTGTAACGCTCCGTTCATGAATTTTCGGTAGAAAACGACTGATTTGACCAGAAGCTGAAGCTGACCTTGTTTGACCGGGCGATTTTCCACAGCAAGTAGCAATACGGGACATTCTTGGTACTCACTAAAATCACACTTCAGACCCACTATAAAAGTGTGATGTTTTCAGATAACATGTAACTTGTGATTAATTCTATATTGTCGTGCAATTTGGAGTGACAGTGAACCAGAATGAAGACAACTCGCATAAGGAAGGCATGCCTAGGCATGCGGTTGAAGTTATGCAAGAGCAGTCTCACTGCCGACTGTGAATCGACCAAACTTTGTTTATTGGCCGACAGTTTACATGTAAAGTTAAACGACATGAACGTGTCTTGCCAAATAATTACAACTTTAATTTGGCTTCAGACTTTGCATTATGTTTTTCGTATCTTTCCCCGTTTTACATGTAAATCCGAAAAGGTTCTCTCTGGTCATGTCAGCGGTTAGCCCTGCTTACATACGACAGGCGGTGCACAAGTCTATATTGCTGACTTGACTCTAAACAAATAGTAGGGACAATTGTCAGAATCGAGTCCCGGATTACTCCGTATGCAAGCACGACTAGTCAGTGATCATACCGGGACTGCTTTGAGTACGAGCGAGGTGAGGCATGTTGAGGTGTTTTGTTGAGAATTATAAATATTGCGAAATGTCAAGTACAAGGTTTAAATACAATGGAATGATGAAAAAAAAATTGGCCAAGTCTGCTGACAGGCGCCGGTCACAAGAAACTCTGTAAATTAAAGTATCAGACGATGTATGTATTAATCGCCATCTTAGTTTCCGTACGGCAACAATCCCAAGTACCTGGATGCACGAGGGACTAACCCGGAAGCAAGTCGTTGTCAGCCATACGTTACAGTGGTATCATCGTCCGTTCAGAGTGTCATTATTCACAGAATTGTTGTTTTCGAGTGAAAACCCGTCTTGAATTGTATAACTCTAACAAATGAAGACATGTCAAGTTATATTTTAAAAGTTGTATCGCTTGTTTGAGACGATTTTCTCACGTACTATCGAGGCTTACTTGGACTTGGACCTTGCTCCAGTTCAGCGGGAAGTTTAGCCAGTCCGATAATTCTTTCTGGTTTAGTTTACAACACTTTTGATCACGCAGATTTTGTTGTTGTGATGAAAAGAAATAAAAAAAAGATCACTTCAACCATTTCGTTGTGTTTTCTTTGTGAAAGGTAATAGAACATGAACGAGTGTTACCACTTTAACGTATGGCTGAGAATGACTCTCTTCCGGGTTAGTCCCTCGTGCATCCGGGTACTTGGGATTGTCGTCGTACGGAAACTAAGATGGCGATTAATACATTTCTTCCCTATATCTACTACAATTAGTACAAGTTGAATGTTGTTGACTTGGTAAATTTGTTAGAAAATTGAAATTCAAATTGCCTCAAAATTATTTTAGATCCCTAGTTTATTTCATTCATCATTAAAATTTTCCAGGGTTAAAGCTGTAAGACACTGGAATTATTTATAGCCAACATCAAAATCCTCTTTTTTTCTTTTTCTTGTGTGCATTTCCCAGTCATTTTTTTCTGAGATTTTGTGCAATTTTTCATAACAGTAGATTTTTGTTATAAGATGGTGACTATGGTATAAAAGTACAATACAATACCAACTTTCTGTGTAAAATGTGTTTTATAGTGAGACATCATATGAAACCACTATCCACTTTATTACATCGCTAAAACAAAACTGCATAGTGAAGAACTGAACCACTTCTACATGTTACCAAAATAAAAAATTAAATTAAAAAAAACAACGGAGCTATTCTGACCGATAGGTCGCTTGTTTGTTGGTTCCTAAGGTATGTCACTATTTTTCTTGACTATCGCAAGTTCTGAGGTATCAAATAACTATACAAATTAGTGCCTTACCTATCAAATAACTATGCAAATTAACAAGGTATTTTCACTGTTGATATGCAAATGAGTAAACAACCTTTCAAACTACTTTATGTTTGTAAATATTGCTGGCGACCACTACTTTACATGTAATATTGTTATATAGATACTTTGGCGGATTCTGAACATAACGATTTGTTTAATTTGAATTATTTTGAACTTTCTGAGAGTGAATTTTATTATGATCAACAACAAAATAAATCTGATTCAAGGCCCGTGCCAGCGACTATGGCCACCGATGTCATCGTACGCGTACACATCAACAACGCCCAACAAATGCAGCCGATGGGAGATCGTGCAACACATTCCTCAGGACCATCAACCAGCCAGAACGCAGTCAATTAATTCCCACAGTTATGCGGAATGTTTTCAAACACACAGTTTAGCGGTGGATCTTTCACATTTCATGTCGCCTGAAACAGCTCGATCTCTCAAAGTCAAAGTTCTAGTCAGTGTGTTTACATTATAAAATGCTGCAGACAATCCGTAATCTTTTTCCGATTCTGATGAAGACTAATATATATAATTTTTATAATATTGTACATTTTGAAAAATTTTGCTGAATTACTATTATATAGGACACTATGGATACCACGCTTTTGAATTTTATCTGTTTCTACTACTAAATTAATCTTGTATCCATTTCTTCTGATCGGTGTTGTGAATGAATCACAACGGAGCTAGCTAGCGAGAGCAGGTCAACACATAATTTGCATATCAATACCTATTGTTGTTGACAACCAATCATCGCTCATAATTCACGTCTCTGACCTCTGAA
Source organism: Glandiceps talaboti (assembly GCF_964340395.1). Classification (NCBI taxonomy): domain Eukaryota; kingdom Metazoa; phylum Hemichordata; class Enteropneusta; family Spengelidae; genus Glandiceps; species Glandiceps talaboti. The sequence continues at coordinate 402,862 of NC_135560.1, read as the reverse complement.
TGACATGAGCTGGTGACCTGATACATATTCATGTGAATATGTTGTTCGCCCTTCCCCACCTGCATTTTATTGCGTATTTGGTGTACATATGTAATAATAACAGAACCCCATGGCCTCACCAATAAACCGAATCATGAGTGAAAATAACTTTTGTATGCCCTACGGTCCATTGCGAGGCCATGGGGTTCTGTCATATAACTTCACCCGCATGTCTTTATGGCCGAGGCATGCCTTGCCTTGCTTACGCGAGTTGTCTTCATTCTAGTTCACTGTCACTCCAAATTACACGACAATATAGAATTAATCACAGCTACATGTTATTTGAAAACATCAAACTTTTATAGTGGGTCTGAAGTGTGATTTTAGAGAGTACCAAGAACTCCCGCGTTAACTGGCTGTGGAAAATCGCCTGGTCGAACAAGGCCAGCTTCAACTTCCGGTTCAAATCAGTCATTTTCTACCGAAAATTCTTGAACGGCCTGAACCGTTACACAACGATCCTACTAAATTTACTTGCCATGGTTATTTAAAACACATAAAAATCCACCTTTTTGTGAAATTTGTAATTTTTCCGGTCCGTATTGAGGAAACTATGAGCCGGGTCGAAATTTCAGGGCCTCAAGTATGCTCCATGAATTCATCGGAAAATCGGTATTCCTAAATGAAATGCCAAAATTTATTTTGCTGGCACAAAAGAAGAGATGTCAGTTGAGGTTTAGGCATTTACAGTATCTAAAATGGTGGACTCTACACGACAAGTGAGCTAGACCATCATGCAATGCGATTTGTATGCTCGCAGATACCTTCAGAAGACGCCATCTTAAATCTCATATCTTCCCTATACTTCTACATGCAATGCTTTGAAGCGTAGCAGAGGGCGGAAGTTCACCATCCTCCTTCACAACAAGTCATTTCTGGAAATCGAAAGTCTGCTATTTTTTAGTACTTTTTGAATTTTTTTCCTTCCGCATTTCTATCGTAATATTAATAAAATGTCATTTTTGGTCAAATTTAGGTGTTTTTTCGATTCTATTAATTCATAAATTTATGATGTTGTCGGAAAAGCCACTACATGTGACAATCAGCTGAAATGAAAACAAACTATACATATTTGTATTTGTGCATTTATTGTCATTTTTAGACTAATTTTCCTGAAAATTCACAAATTTTGGGATTTTTGTCACATTTTAAAGTTGTCTGTCTCTACGTTTTTCAAAATCCATGAACAAAGGATTGTAGTACGTGTGAATACGAATTAAATGATATACTTGGTGCCTAGGCACGTAGTGAATTCCTTGACGGACATAGGATTTGAACGTAGTCCTGCAGTCACATAGAATTTTCGAAAATGTTATGTCACCATGTATGACAACTATGGGACAGCAGGTTCGTAAATCGTCAACAGGTATGTTTTATACAAAGTATTTATGGCTTTCAAGAGAAAATAAATTGAATATTCGTAACCGTGAATAAATGTTTGTGTAGTTTTATCAATTGTAAATATGAGTAAGCAGCAGGGGCGTAAATCTTTACCTGTATTTTCTATGGACAATCGGTATCGCGGTGGTGCACATGGACGGTGTAACACATATCATGCTAGGCACAACATATAGTCAAGTTACGTGTACACCGTATATGCTTGTAATGCTGTCACTCGGTAAATTGTATCATGTACTAATATTATATTCTGGCCTTTGAGTGAGAAATGAGAGAAATAAAATTTATAACTGTAAGTAAATGCATGTATTTGTACTACTAGTATATTGATTGCGATTGTGGGATGGCTGGGTTGTAAATCCTCATAGTTTATACAAAAAAGTGACGTGCACGGTGCATAAGCCATCCCCGGATGCCATCATCACACATGCCGCATGTTTTGTACAGTAGTGTAAACACCTCGGTAATTACGCTCTAACTTTCGAGCAATCAACCCGGAGAAATAAAATTCAGCCAATAAAATTATAACTGTGAATAGATGTTTGTACTTTTAATAGTCTAAATTGTGTTTATGATACTTCAGGGTCGCAAACCACGATAAGTAAACGGTGTATGCCCGGATGCTATGCAGAGAGCAGATAAACTTAGACCCACGTACGCTACGCTATTACGAGCATGCACCACAGCTCCGTAAATTATGTATACTAAACCCTGTCTTTTGAGCAAAAAGAAAGAGACAAATAAATTCATGACTGAGTAAATTTTATTTCTTTTTAATGATTACTTTGGGACAGCAGGGACAACGCGATAGCCGTCAGAAATTTTCTTCAAAAGTGACGTATACAACGTAATGCATGTGTAGAACAACGTGCATATGTGATGGCGCCGCACCTTCGATCTCCTCGCATACAAATCATACTGCATTTTGGGTAATCTGACGTGCCATGCTCTAGTGAAAGTTACGGCGAGTTGAAAATACCAAAAAATAAGGCCCGTGAGCAGCCATTCAAAGTGTCGCTGTCTAGCTGGAGGATAGATTGTATGCAAATGAGGATATTGCAGACTGGCTGATTATGTAGAAGGGGTGCAAAATTTGGATTTGAAGTTTACAACCCTGTTTCGAACAAACACTTGTCATTTGGGCACACAATGCGTAGAATTATGACTATAGCACATATTACATTGCTTGTTTGACATCAATAGTGTCTTTTGGAAAGTGGCAGTTTACTTAAAGTCTCGTGGACTGATTTCCAGTATGGCATCAGTCACAATGCTCATTAACATATGGCGTCAGTCACAATGCTCATTAACATATTAATTTTTTTGTTAAATTACAAAAAAAAATCATAAAATATAGAAAAGAAGATGTGCTGACTTGAAATTAACAAATCTGAGTAAGCTACCCCCTGCGCATCAACACACCAGGTATCAAAGCAATCTGACAAGTAGTATTTGAGGAGATGATGAAAATATCATTTTTTGAAAAAAATCATAACAAATTGAAAATGGCACAGATCAACTTGGCATGAACAAATCTGAAAAGTCTCCTCCAGGGAACATGCACACCAAATATCAAAGAATTCTGACTCACTTTCGGGAGAAGATAATGAAAATATAAAAAGTTGACGAACACCAATGATTCACCTATACTCTATACCATAATACCAACCTATACCTAAAACTATGCTTTCAGCTTTCGCTGACAGCGGAGTTAAAAAAGAGACATCTTTATAATAATGCAATGGTTACTATGGTAATTGCTTATTTACATGTATTTTTAGTTTAATTGCTATAATAATAACTTATCTGTATGAATGACACTATACCAACCTGCAATATCAAAAGTCTTGTTATTTGTTACATTGCCATTGACAACGAAATGGTGTGATGTAGGGCAAAACTCCCCACAGCCATTCTCATCACTTCCATGGCCTGTGATTACAGCCACTATCTCAACCTTGAAAAGAGAAATCCTAATCCATTAGAGACTGGTCAGATGTAGAATGTAGTGTCAGCCAATCAAAGTCTTGGTCTTGTAAGATTTAGATTATTGTCAGCTAATCAGGGTTTTGGAATATAGAAATTAATGTACCCATTGTTTATTTATTTGTTAAGCCTTCACAAGAAGAGAAACAAACAAAAAACCATGACAGTCATATAATACAATATTAATATAATACAATACAATGTTAAAATGGCATCAAAAACCTGCTAAGAATTCGACAACTCTGGACCCGTCACATGGAAACGCTGATGGACACTGTCTGTTAACCCATCTGACATACGAGATATTTTCATATTTCTTAAAGACAGATTTAGAATATTGCATGTGAAAGATATAGCGAAGAAATGAAACATTATTTTTGACACAAATTGCCCGCGTACAGGACAGTAAATCAGTGTCCATTCAGCTTACCACAATAATGCATGTTTAAAAGATGCATGTAAAAAGAACGTGCACAAGAATTATTACCAAAAAACAATTTCATCATTTCAAGGGAACTGATTTCCACTGACTTTTCAATTTTTATTACATTATTAATTGCATTGTATAAATTTGATTGATGAAAATAAATAACTCACCTTTGTTGTATCATCTGATAGAGTGAAAGCGATTGGTGAATATTTGGTGTTGTAAGTTTTATTGAAGGTACCTCCCCTAAACAGTGGAATTATTTGAAATGGTGCTTTGTCACCCTTACTATATATGTCTGAAATGAACACAAAAATAACACCAATGGCATTGTAGCACAATTGTTTGTTATTTTAAAAAAAATAGCATTTGAGTTAAGTCGTCCATGCAAACACACACACACACACACACACACAGACAGACGGACAGACACTGCACCATACCTATAGCACTACTGAACCTTATCAGTTCAGTTGTGCTAAAAGGTGTATGCAAATATGCCTAGCAACAAGATAGCAACAAATATGCCCATGGCAACAGCCAAATGTTCACATATATTGCAAAGATAATAGGGATTTATAAACAATTGAACAAACATTCAAAAATTGTATGCAAATACCCCTAGCAACCATGACCACGCCCATAGCAACAGCCAAACGGTGGTGTGTTTCACAAAGACATCAAGGATTCTAATAGACAAGTGAACAAGTCATTGAGAATGACATAATCCCCGCTATGATTGGGTTTTAAGGAACTGGCAGTTTATGTTGTCATTTTCTTGATATCACTACTCTGATCACGAAACAACATAAATCAAATAGACTTAGATATGTTGTGTCTGTTCGTTGGACATGGAACATGCCTACTCATGTTTTGTCTCCTCGTTGGACATGGGACATGCCTACTCTTCAAGATGACGTGATGGAATAAACCATTCAACAATAAAGGATGGGTCGGGTATGGGGGAGGGGGGGGCTAACAAAATGGCTGCTCGGTGGCCATATTGAATCGTATCATGAAACAAATTGACGTGCATATGTATGCCACGAAAATGGATATGCACATGTATGTCATATAGAACACTGTGCTAATACCAACTTTGAATAAGATCTGTTCAAGCATGTCTGAGTTATGGCTTTGGACAGGGAAAATTCACAAACAAAATGGCTGCTAGGTGGCCATATTGGATCGTATCACGACAACAATGAATATGCACATGTTTGTCATAGAACACTGTCCTAATACCAACTTTGAATGAGATCTGTTCAAGCATGTCTGAGTTACGGCTTTGGACAGGGAAAATTCACAAACGATCGAAATGGGTGCTAGGTGGAAACAAATTGACGTGCATATGTATGCCATTGTATGTTGCCCCTGTACCAAGTTTGAAAACAATTGGTCTAGGTATCTCCAAGAAACAGCTCTGGACGGACGGATGGACAGATGCACGGACGGCCGGAACGCAATCCATAAGTCCCCATCCCAGTCTTCATCCGGTGGGGACTAACAAAACATTCAAAAAGTGTATGCAAATATGCCTAGCAACAAGACTACGCCCATGGCAACAGCTAAATGATCACATATACTGCAAAGATAATAGGGATTAATAGGCAAGTGAATAAACATTCAAAAATGTAAGTAAATGTGTGTAGCAAAAAGTCCACGCTCATAGCAACAGCCAAATGATGACATGTATATTGCAAGGGATTTAGGGATTCATAGACAAGTGAACGAACATTCAAAAAATGTATCCAAATATGTCTAGCAACATGACCACGCCCATACCAACAGCCAAATGATTGCATACATTGCAAAGATAACAATAGGGTTGGACAGGTAACTGGATAAGCAAATGAACACCAATACCTAGTATGGATCAGCATATGGTAAACATTATTGAAAACTGTACAGTTGTGCTGGAACACCGTTGGCACTATTTTTTGGAATGTTTAGCCACTGATGGAGTCATCCTGTTTGAATACATCGTCATCTACACATCCCCTGATGCATTCCCATTATAAATTACTGCCTAATCTGCTCAGTAGTTTTGGAATTAAAGATTTTTTTTATCAAAAGATACATTTTCATGTCATGACCAATCCTGAACATGTAAAGCAGGTAAAATTGTTAACACTTCAAAGACAATTATAAAATTTTCTTCTGCCTAGCAGTTATTTTATTTATCTGGAGGTATAATGTCAAAATGTGTGTATTTTATGTTCTAATGTGTTTTAGAATTTGTAAGTGGACTTTTGCGTGATTGTTGATTTGATGTACATGTATGAGAGCCTGAATGGAAAGAAGCCGACCCTGCAATGCTCTGCGTCATTTGTAATGCTTATTGAGTTTTACCTGAATGAAGATAATTATTATTATTACTATTATTACTGTTATTATTATTATTATTATTATTATTATTATTACTATTATTATTATTATTATTATTATTATTATTATTATTATTATTTTTATTATTGCAAGTGAAGGGGTTTAAATATAATATAATAATAAACCATTGTGTGAGAGACAATTTAGAGGAATGGTGCCTTTTGGTCCTATTGTCAATAAAATGTATCCGTTTGAGCATATATTTGCTATGCCTGCTCATATTTGCTATTTGCTATGCTGGCTGACGTTTGAGGGCGCCCTTTCACAACTTTATCTGTACATACTTAATTTAGCATTCAATTTGTGAGAGGCTAAGCGTGACCTTTTTTTTTTGTTTCCCTGCTCCAGTAGAATGGCGGGGCGGGTGGGCGAAATAAAAAAAAAGGGGGGCAATGAAAAAAAATATGTATTTTATCAGTTCTATTCTCTGTCCTTTCTGTCTTGTCAGTCTCTCTACAACTTCTTTTCTCTTCTCTTTATTGAATTCTTTGTTACAGGTCTCTTTCCTTCATTTTAGCAAGGTTGACAAGTCCATAGAACAACTTTGTAAGAAGATGATTGAATACTTATCATCCTGATGGGTGTATATCTGTAGCCATGAAATATTGTATGATTTATCAGGAGTACTAATACATTCCTCCTATTAATCAAAGTGACATTGACATCACTAATAATTTTTTCAAGTTATCCAACTTAAACTTTAGTATGTAACTTTTTGAAACACTTTGGGCGTGGTCATGGTTGCTAGGATATTTGCATACATGTATTGAATGTTTACTGAGCACCTACCAGTTGATATTATTATTTGACCAAAAGTTTTTTAACCAAAAATCACATTTTTTGACCGAAAACGCACATCTCTGATATCAAAGCAATCAGTCCAGCAGTTTTTGACTTTAAGTTGTTTACACACACACACACACACATCCATCCACAGACAGAGAGACACTTAGCAATGCCTATAGCACTACTGAACCCTATCAGTTCACTTGTGCTAAAAATTCTATTCTCACCCATAATTTGCATATTAATAACCCAATCAACTTGTCTCGAACAAACTTACCACTATATCTGCTTTACGCCAACACAATAAATTTCAGCCCAATTGACCCAGTAGTTTTGGAGAAGATTTCAATAAGCAATTTTACCAAAATTCTATTTTTGCCTGTAATTTGCATATTAATGAGCCAGTCAGTTTGTCTTGAAGAATAATATATCTGCTCATCCCAAAACATCTACACAACAAATTTCAACTCAATTGGCCCAATAGTCTTTTTAGGAGATTTTTGAGTTTGGGAGGGGGTTGTCCCCCTCCGAAGGTTTAGAGATTTTTTTCTAATTGTACTTACTTCAGTGTATTTTATGGCTTTTAGTATAATATTTGACTTCCAAATTGTCAGTCTTTGATCACTAAAATAGTAACTTGAAGATTGAAAATTTGGAAAACTATTGTGAAACACTTTGACTATGGAATTATGTCTTATAATAAATTTATTTTGTATTTGGTATGAATGGGATGTGACTTTGTTGTCTGACAGGTTTCATAAATAGTGTGATGATGATGATGATGATAATTGTATTTTCCCGTAAATCAACCCACATTAGCCTGGGAAGTTTTTGTGTCCCTCATCATATTCCTCTCATTGATTTCTCTCTGGAAGAAAGATACTCTTTGCAGCATTTCTTTATTTATAGCTGTTTTATGTTGTTCTGTTTCCACATATTCTAGGATTTCAGACATTCTGAATGGGACATTAGATTATGTTTTAGATTATTTTATTTAAAAGATTTGTAATGTCTTTTGTACACATTTTGAAAAATGTACATTTCAACAAACCACCAAAATTATGTTTATTTGTCAAATGATCTATCCATTAGCCTCAGATCTATGTTTACAACATAGACTGCTGTCCTTGGGATTTGAGGATCATTATAGAAATAATAGTTGCCAACATAAGTTTTGTTTACAAATTATATCACTGTACCCATCATCAATGTTGCTTATTCGTATCAAATGTCGCACTAAATGTTTCCAAAATGTGTTGCTTCCCATCAAAAAATTTAACTGAAAGTATGAGTCTTGACCATAACATATTCAGTCATAAAATCATCAGGTTTCTGAAAATTGTCAATACTTGTTAAAAAGGATTGCAGTCCAAGAACATCTGGAAACAAGTCATTGAGAATGACATAGTCCCCGCTATGATTGTTTTTTACAAAATTATCACTACTCTGATCACGCAACAACACTTGTGAACCTAAATCAAAAAGACTTAGATATGTTGTGTCTGCTTGTTGGACATGGAACATGCCTACAACAATAAAGGATTGGTCGGGTATGGGGTATCATATCACGATGAAAATGGATATGCACATTTATGTCATAGAACACTGTCCTAATACCAACTTTGAATGTGATCTGTTCAAGCATGTCTGAGTTATGGCTTTGGACATAGAAAAATCACAAACAAAATGGCTGCCAGGCTGCCATATTCGATCGTATCACAACAACAATGAACATGCACATGTATGTCATAGAACACTGTCCTAGTACCAACTTTGAATGAGATCTGTTCAAGCATGTCTGAGTTATGGCTTTGGACATGGAAAATTTGCAAACAAAATGGCTGCCAGGCGGCCATATTGGATCGTATCAAGAAACAAATTGACGTGCATATGTATGTCATTGTATGTTGCCCCTGTACCAAGTTTGAAAAAAATCGGTCCAGGCATCTCCAAGAAACGGCTGCGGACGGACGGACGGACGGACAGATGGACGGACGGACGCACGGACAGTCGGAACCCAATCCATAAGTCCCCGTCCCGGACTTCGTCCGGCGGGGACTAACAAAAGCATAAAGTTAGCTATTACTATTTTAGTACATGATCACAATCATTGCCCAGTTTGCACAACCCACTATATGGGGTGCCTCCTGTATGCCATGTCTAACTTGTCTGTCAGTGTCACATTTTGCTTCCTCTCTTCAGTTTTCTCAGATGTTGTAAGAATTTGAAAATAGTCTGTGTCAGATCGGCAAAATTTCTTTTCCACTGATGTTTAGACAACACTTAGTTATAGTTTACTCTCTGACATGTAAACGTCGCATTGTTACTACATCATGAGACGTCAAATTGACCTCATGCTTCCTTCAACGTCCTTATGAAACTAGGTCACGGGTTAAATTCAATTCGTAGGCTTTCGCTAGCCATAACATGGCCCGTTTTGGTTATTTTTAGTAGCTATTAGAACTTCTGTGCAACTGATATTTAATTTTCCAACCTTAGATTTGTTTCAATGATCGTCAGGTTTTGAGTACTTTCCTAAATTCTAATAAATTATAGTCGATCACACAGCTTTCTTATCACCATGGGTGAAGCAATGATCAAACCTGCAGACAATTCACCATGGGTGAAGCAATGATCAAACCTGCACGAATGTTTGGCTGTTGCTATGGACGCGTGCTCATGATTGCTAGGGATATTTGCATTACAAACATCAGCGATTCATTTTTTCACGTTCAGTTTTAGTAACCTTTTGACTAGGCTCGTCACAGCCTGAATGCTAAAGACTTCTCTCTATTACATCACAAAATGGCATGGTCTAGGTGGGACCAGAAATATCATAAAACTCTTGAAGGAAATCAGACGGGAACTGACTGAAAAAATAGTGCCAATGGCGTTGTAGCACAACTGTACAGTTTTTAAACAATGTTTACCCACATGCTGATCTATGCTAGTTATAGGTGTTCATTTACTGAATGATAATCCAGTTGCCTATCCAACCCTGTTGTTATCTTTGCAATATATGTGATCATTTGGCTGTTGCTATGGGTGTGGTCTTGTTGCTAGGCACATTTACATACATTTCTTGAATGTTTAATCAATTGCCTATTAATCCTTGTTGTCATCTTTGCAATATCTGTGATCATTTGGCTGTTGCTAGGGATATTTGCATACATATTTTGAATGCTTACTCTCTTGCCTATCAGATGATGTTGTTATTTAATCAAAATATACTGCTATTTGGTTGTTGCTAAGAGTGTGGTCATGGTTGCTAGGGTCAATTGTGTCAAAATCTTTTGATGAAAATCTGCAGAATAACAGTTCCAAAAACACCAAATTTCAGTCTCATTGACCAAGTACTTTTTGAGATGCAAGTTTTAGACCACAATTCACATTTTTACACCTAATTTGCATATCAATGATGACATTATAATATGCTTAATATTTCTCCATCTATACACCTCCAGATGCATCCCCATTAAATTTCAGCCCAATCAGTAATTTTGGAATTAAAGATTTATTTTACCAAAAAGACATTTTCATCCCTAATTTGCGCATCATGTACTGAACAATTCTTAATCTAAACACCCTTGAGAATGTTCCCACCAAATTTCAGACCAATCTGCCCAATAGTTTTTGAGTTTAAGTTTTTTGACCAAACATCACATTTTTTTACCCAAATCACACACCGGTGATAAGATCATTTTGATTTGAACAATTTCCCAACTAGACACCCAAGGTAATACACCCACCAACTATCATGGCAATCGGTCCGGCAGTTTTTGACTTTCAGTTGTTTACACACACACACTTTGCCATGCCTATATATAGCACTACCAAACCTTATCAGTTCAGATGTGCTAAATAGGGTAATTTGTAAGGTGTTTGCAAACACTTTTTTAAAGTTTTAAAACCAGAATGTGTTTCATGAACATGTTATCTAGCAAAATAACAATAGTGAATGCGAGTATTTTGAATCATCTATAAACAGTCAGTATGTTGTGCTAACCAATACTAACCTTGTTTTCCTAAATGACCAGAAAGTCTCAATTTTAAGGCTGGTTTCCATGGTTTTGCCCATGGCACTGTCTTCATGGTGAAGTTACAAGAATTGGAATTAAAGATGGGGAGTAATGGAGTTACATTTGTTAACCAACGACCAATGCGTCTAGAATGAAAGAAAACAGAGATATGTTTCCTTTTAGCAGTGTCTCAAACTCAGCCTCCCAGTTTTAAAGAAATAAAGTAATGCTACAGTACAATACAAAAAGAACAATAGAATATCACCTTCTGAATGGTGTGATCCATCGGCCTAATTCCATACCACACAGAGGAGATGATTGGTCACAGCAGACATACAACTGAACAGTGTGATCCCAGGGTGGACAGGTGGCATCATGCGTTCCAGGACATGACAATGCCATGTCTAACTCTACTTGTGAATATTTCATCATCTCTATGATAAAATAAAACAAAATTACTTTTTTTCCCAATGAAAATCAAAATCAATGTGATTAGAGTCTGATGCATCAATCAGCATTGTATATCTAGCTTTGTTGATGAAATTTGCTTTTTGGGATGAAAACTAATATGGTGACAATGGTCTATTTTCATATGTTGGAGACATTAAGATAATTTTCACAGACAAAGTTTAGAGAATAATCTAGGTATCTTATTCTTACTATCTTTATGACTATTGATTTTGTCCAATTCTCCATAGCATGTACAACAACAGACACAACCATTATTGGAGTTTAAATCCATGTATGAGACTGTGATTATGAATATATGATATGATATGGTCATCCTTGACAGAGGCTGCTGTCACATGGTTTATTACTTTATTGCTATTGCTATACATCCATTGTGCAGCAAAAGTTTCTTCTTTCCAAAGTTTTTTTTAAGTACCATTGAAATCGGCGAATAATTTCAGAAATGGTGCAGGGAGTTGTGACAAAGACGATTGAGCACCTACCACTAGGGCAGTGATGTATGCTGAGGCGGGCATGGTGGGAACTGAATGACATCAAAGTTAAACACCTGGAGTCCAACGTAAGAGGAAAGGTCAGCCAATGCAGTGGCACTCTCACAATACCTACTGACAGTAAGCCAGTATAACAACAAAGAACCTAGCAAATGATAAGGAACTCAAAAAGCTTTTGGAAAATCTGGGAAGTGAGGACAATTTCCTGAAAAGTGTCCTGTCAGGGGGTGGCATACCATCACTATACATACTGCAGACCTGCCTGAAGCCAAAGGTGAGCGAAAACCATTCTTCATACCAGATATGAAGATATATAACCAAAGAAGTTGTTATCTATTTTCGAAAGGTGGGTATGACTCATACCCCAATCGACATTCATGGTATTCATTTCAAATTCCTGGGTATTCAACTTTCACATCGACTGTCTTGGCAAACAAATACTGAACACATTGTAAAGAAAGCACAACAGCATCTTTATTTTCTCAGACATTTAAAGAAATTTGGAATGGGTCGTCGTATTTTAGTCAATTTTCACAACACTGTCATAGAGTATTTCAATGTATACCATCCCCATCTGGTTTAACATCACCAACAATGAGTTGAATGCACTTGAGAGAGTCATCTGGACATCACAGAAAGTCATCGGTACAGAATATAATTTTAGATCCATTTGTAAAGCCATATCCATCATTAAGGATACAAGTCATCCGACACATACATTTTTGAACTGTTACCCTCAGGTAGGAGGTACAGGAGTATCAAAACGAAATCAGAATGTTATGAGAAGAGCTTTTATCCATCTGCAATCCACATTTTAAACCAGTCCTGGGATATTTTACCATTTGTTTGACCATTTACAGCCACACAAACCTAACTATGTATATGGCTAGAAACAATGCCAAATTCCACAGCTATGATAAAACGGGGAAAGCAATATGTTTCAACTACCAGAATCCTTCAGGATGTGGTCAGAGTAAGTTTAAATTCACCCACATATGTATAGCGAATGGATGTGAAAAACCACACCCACACTTTCAACACAAACGTATACCTATCCGCCTCAAGTTGGAGGTGCTCAACAAGAGGATAATGTTGTTCTTATATGTTGGTTCTTATATGGTGGAGGGAGCAGGGACTTGGGACAAAGATGATTGAGCAACATAGTAAAGAGGACATTGGGTCCACAGAGATAACAGCAGTGATGGATAAAGATGATATCAATGAAATGAAGGATGCAATTACTAGTCCATTGAAAATCTGCACATTTGGAAAAGAGAAATGCCAACTGATTTCAACTGCAACTTTTTTATTAAATGGTATTGAAAACTGCTTTGACATAGTTGACTTAGATAGTGATTTACAACCAGTTGACAGGAACAATTACAACATTTAGGGTTTGATTAAATTTACCAGGCTTTCCCCGGGTACTCTGGTTTCCTCTTGCATTAACACTGAACCCGTGAGGGATGGCCCTCACTGGACTTCTTGGGAGACAAGTGTTTATATACTTAAAAGAACTATCCAGTATAAATAAAGATTATTAATTTTATTATTATTATTATTATTATTACAAGTGAAGGGGTTTAAATATTATATGTGTGAAAAATCCTCAGGAATCCACTAGAGTTTGTTCGAACGTAAATTATTTATTTCTATATGCCAGTGTAACTGACTGTGACTTCACATGTTTCGGACTAGTTTGACTTTTACCTATATTTCTCCTGCGGCGGAACCAGTGGCCATCTCTGATAGGGGTGTGTCGTCAGTGCAGTATTAAAACCCTAGGCCCTAGGCCAAATTTTAGACCCACTTTGACCAAAAATCAATATCCCATTTTAGACCGTTAATTTACAGGTTTTTAAAAGCATAAAGTTTAGACAAAATTACATTTTCCTTACAAGGCAACATTTTGGGTCAATTAATGGCAATTACGATTTGGCAAAGGACAAATGGTCACATTTTAGACCAAGCATAATCTAATATAATGCAAAGTGGACCCATTTTAAACTCTTTAGTTCGAAAAAAACCCTGACCCCATTTTAGACCAAAGGGCTACAAAACGAACCCAAAAGGGCAGCACATAAATGTATACTCAAATAAGGTAGTAGTTCAGAATATCTTTGCATGCCATTGTGGTGGAGTCAAGTGATGTATCCATTCGTGGCAAAACAAGGATCATTTACAGAAATAATAGTTACCAATGTTACATTTGTTTACGAATTACGTCGCTGTACCCATCATCAATGTCGCTTATCAGATGTCACACTAAATGTGTTGCTTGTGTTGCAGTTCAATAATATTTGGAAACAACAGCATAAAGTTATCGCTAAATATTATGTGATGTGATCACAATCAATCCCAGTCCACCAGATGCACATGGTCATGGTGGTGTGGGTGTGCCTCCTGTAGCTTGTTCGTCAGTGTCACATTTTGCTTCTTATCTTCAGGATGTTTTAAGAAGTTGAAAATAGTCTGTGTCAGAATTTCTCTTCCACTGAAGTTTAGACAACATTTAGTTATACTCTCATGTAAACGTTGTTGATCATGCATGAGATGTAACACTGACCTCGTTTCCTTCAACATCCACCGGATGAAACTGGGTCAAGGGTTAAATTCACCTAGAACACTTTCGCTAGTGACATTGTTCGTCTTGTTTTGCCACGTAATTGTCTAATATTTTCCAGATAATTATGAATTAATTTCTTATTTTACACTTTGGGCATTTCAGTTTTGTCTGATAACCAGCCACCTTGAAAACTGTGTACTCACTTTATTTCATTTTCTCTTGATTGGGTTCATTACCGTCCACACAGTAACACAAAGCAGTTTCATTGTCTTTCAAAAAGGCTTACTGTACATGTGGCATGGTACCGTATCGTCTACGACTATTTTTGCCTTGTAAAATAAAATTTGAACATACTGAAGAGAACTATGGCTAAGCACGTCTTACAGAGCAAATTTTTGTTTTATCTATTTATTTTTTGTTTTGACATTTGTACTGTGTTGTCTATATGAACCTGTATTTGCCATGATGCAGTAATTTTCCAGGTAGACACAACAATGGCAACACTGAATTGCAACATCAAAGTTGCGTCTTTTTTATGTTGATTGCGACAATGATACATGTTATGTATAAAAATAAAAGCAATCAACTCTCGGTAGTCTGCTTGAAAGCAAGACAAACAATCGGACTATGCATTATTATTCAAAAAAAAACCCAAAATATATTATCATGAAGTTGACTTGCCTTCTTTATATCAGTTCAAACACAATTTTCGATTTCACTTTGATCATGAGCCACACCCGGGGGAACTCATAAATTGGTCAGGGAACCCATTTACATTTACATGCTTACTGGCCTTCAAAAAGTTCGTTGCATCAGTAAAAGTCATTATTGTGATGGCCAAGTATAGTGTGTATATTTTTAGTGTGTTGTGTTTCTTTGTTCATTGTGCATGATTGAAATAGAAACAAGTGAAATGCACATAAAATCGTAAGTGCTAATTTGGGTTGGGGTAGGAAACGTGGTCAAGGCACAGTACTAACCGGTACCACAGTCTAACATACTCCTACTAATGCACATGTTGACGTTGACCTGTATTACATGTAAACAGACGTGTAGTTCTCAACTTGCCATGCTATACTGGAATGTATGATGAAGCTAACTGAATCTTTACAACAACAATAATGATATTACAAAGAGATACAGAACAACAGGTCAAATATGTGTATTGGCCAGGATATGTTATGTAATTCCCTAGATGTACATAACCGTTCCCCACATCATCTCAGTTTCACGCTTGCTCGCGATTTAGACATCTTTAAAGTTCTATGGATTCAGTGTACTTTATTAGGCAATCATTTATCAAAGGTACCGTCGTAGCCAGTGATTATTTTTCATAGAAATACTCCTCAAATTGATGTCATAAAAATTTCAGACCTGTCACCATGCACCAGCACAATGTGCTGGTAACATGCGCCAATCAGCAGACACTCCGAAAAAACACAGCATAACATTTGCCTATGTCATGTCAGATAAAAATATTTGCAATACCTCTTGCTGTTTATAAGTCATCAATGATTTTAGCAACTTAGTGTAAATTAATGATGATTATTCCTCATCATCGGCAAAGTCATGTAAACAATACATTTGTAAGCTGGTGAGTTGGTTTCTATCATTGTCTATCTCACTTGTACATTGTATTCAATTCTAGTGACGTCATTCGCCTCACGCGCACACAGTGTAACAGTCGCCATATTTCTCGCACTCAACGCCTCGCAAGCCTCATTGTTGAGAATTTCTGGATAATTTATCAATATTCCTGTAAAAATGAATGCTACCGTGATGCCACTTGTCCCCAATGACATGAATGATATCAGTGTATATTATTGTCTGAATGTGGGACCCAGAAATACATACATACGCATGTACGCACATCGAGTTGTCACAATACTACAATGCCAGTTGGAGAGCAGCAGACGATTCTCAAAACTGTCGGATTTTGAATTTCTATCCATATACAAATGATATACAGTATCGAGTCCCTATGTCAACTTGTACTCAAATGTATGTGTACACATTTGGAGATTTTGTGAACCAAGTTGGGTAGATCAAATTCTCAAGGACTGCTGGTATTTTAGGTATTTACAATTTATTCTGGCGATTTTAGAGTTTTAGAATTGCATAACTTTGATACAGATAATTTCAAAAATCATAAAACCTTGTTACAACAGATATCACCAACCCATACATGGATTGTATGCTCCCCGGAGAGTTGAGGAAGACTAAAGGGCCGTTGTGCTGTTCTGATCCGAGCCAGGGGTAATAAATTGTAAAACGCTTAGAACACGGAGTGGGAAAGCGATATATAAGAACCCAACATTATACATGCCAGCAGCAATGATGTTTTTTCCTAATTTTAAATTTTATAAGTCTTAAATGTCTAATTATTAAAAAATCCACATGATATTGTTATTTTGGTTACCATGGAAACCGAGGTTCATTAAATGTCCACTTTTTTTGAATTCAGCATGACAAATTTCCCTTGGTAGTGGAGTCAATGTGCAAATGAAAAGATATTTATCAGATTTATGTTATTTGTGAGATGTATGTGTATATAATGAAAACATAATTTTTCACGTCTACCATATGTTTCCATGGAAACAGCTATCCAATTTTATACAGTTTATGTTACACCAGGTAGCACTAACTCATACATGTCTAACACAAGGACATTTTTTAACTGTATTATCTTTTTTTTCAATGTTTTATGTCAAATTTTGGAAAAATGATTAACATATTATGGTGATTTTGGTTACCATGGCAACAGATGTTCATAAAATGACCCCCATTTTTCAAACTTAGCATAACAAACTACCCCAGGTAGGGTGGTTAATATTGAAATAAACATGATTATTATAAAAATTATGAATTCTATATAATATTATTTAATTATCATCTTTGACATCTCAAGAAAACAAACATGCAGTTTCTTAAAATACACATAGATTTAGCTTATGGTAATTCTGTCTAAGTAGACAAAAAACCACCAATCATCAGAAGTTTAGGGGCAATACCAAAAAAAAACACCTCAGTACATCTTATACATGACTGTAGTCAACCTATCGGACATTCTGTGTAAACTCGTACGCAACAACTTTTTGGAATGATTTTTCACTTGTCTAAGAATCCCTGTTGTTAATTTTGTGAAATACACCACCGTCTGGCTGTTGCTATGGGAATGGTCATCTTGCTAGACATATCTGCGTACATTTTTTGAATGTTCGTTCACTTGTCTATGAATCCCTAATGTTACCTTTATTTTTTTTATTTTTTTTATTTATTTATTCGGAAAACCAACAGGAATGAAATCCCAATTACAGGCTCTGCAGAACATACAAAATACAAACAATAAAAAGTGCATCAAGTACAAAAATAATTATGTACATTAGTTTTAAAATGACTAAACCTGTCAAATATGTCAATACTCGAGTTATATTTGGCAATTTCATTCATAGTGGATAGAGCCCGTGGAATGTAAAACTGCTTAGTATGAACATTAATATCTTTGCAATACATGTGATCATTTGGCTGTTACTATGGGTGTGGTCTTGTTGATAGGCACGTTTACATACATTTTTTGAATGTTTATTCACTTGCCTATTAATCCCTGTTGTTATCTTTGCAATATATGTGATCATTTGGCTGTTGCCATAGGTGTGGTCTTGTTGCTAGGCATATTTGCATACACTTTTTGAATGTTTTGTTAAATATACTGCCATTTGGTTGTTGCTAAAGGCATGGTCATGGTTACTAAGGCCAAATGTGTCAAAGAAAGTCTGCAGAAAAACACTTCTAGAAATATCTCACCAAGTTTCAGCCTCATTGACCAAGTACTTTTTGAGATATAAATTGTTGACCAAAATTCATGTTTGTACACCTAATTGGCATATCACTGATGACATTATATGCTCCATCTATACACCCCATATGTATCCCCATTAAATGTCAGCCCCATCTGCTGAGTAGTTTTAGCCCTAATATGCATAATAATAATAATAATAATAATAATAACAAGTCACTGAGAATGACATAGTCCCCGCTATGATTGGGTTTTAAGGAATTATCACTACTCTGATTACGCAACAACACTTGTGAACCTAAATCAAACAGACTTAGATATGTTGTGTCTGCTTGTTGGACATGGAACATGCCTACAACAATAAAGGATTGGTCGGGTATGGGGTATCATATCACGATGAAAATGGATATGCACATTTATGTCATAGAACACTGTCCTAATACCAACTTTGAATGTGATCTGTTCAAGCATGTCTGAGTTATGGCTTTGGACATGAAAATTCACAAAAAAAATGGCTGCTAGGCAGCCATATTGGATCGTATCATGACAACAATGAATATGCACATATATGCCATAGAACACTGTCCTAATGCCAACTTTGAATGAGATCTGTTCAAGTATGTCTGAGTTATGGCTTTAGACAGTGAAAATTTGCAAACAAAATGGCTGCTAGGCGGCCATATTGGATCATATCATGAAACAAATTGACGTGCATATGTATGCTATTGTACATGTATGTAGCCCCTGTACCAAGTTTGAAAAAAATCGGTCCAGGCATCTCCAAGAAACGGCTGCGGACGGACGGACGGACGGACGGACAGACACATGGACGCACAGACAGACGGAACCCAATCCATAAGTCCCTGTCCCGGACTTCGTCTGGCGGGGACTAATAATAATAATAATAATAACTTTATTCGTCATGTCGATCATGAAATTTTAGTTGCATTGACAGAAAACAAACAAACTACATATCCACACAGCTTACATTAACTTAAATACATAATCCATGAAAAGTAAAGTTAGGATTACAATACATATAAATACATACAGACAGTAGCGGTTACATGTTATTGATGAGATGAATAGATCTTGGAACAAAGCTGTACTTAAATCTGTACGTGCATGTGGTACTCTGAGGCGACGACCACTTGGTAGATATTCATATTCTGTATGTAGTGGATGTGTTGAATCTCTGATAATTTTTGTAGCAGTCTTAAACGATTTGTGTTTATACAATGCAGAGTTATCAGATAGTTCATAGAATTCATTATTAACTAATTTTCTGCATATGTTCCAAGGACGGTTTAGATCATGTTTAAGATAGGTAGGCAGCATATCACAGAATGCAATGTTCGCATAACTGAGGACTGTATAAATAGTTGAATTGTAGAACAAAGAAATGACATTCGAGCTAACATTTAATATCCTCATGGACCTTGCGAAAAACAACCTTTTATTTACTTTTTTGAGCTGATTGTCCACATGTTGTGCAAAGGACAATTTATCATCAACCATACAACCAAGATATCTATATACTGATGTTCTTTCGACTTGCATATTGTTAATTTCAACAGGTTGTTTTTCTGCTTTATTCCGTCGGAAGTCAAAAAGTAATTCTTTTGTTTTTGGCACATTAAGATCAAGGTAGTTATCTTTACACCAGGTGTTGACAAACTCGATACAGTACTCCACATACTCACTGTCATCATCATTTGATATAAATCCGACAACAGCTGTATCATCTGCATATTTTTTAATCATCGCGCCATTAGTGTCCCATGCCAAATCATTTGTGTAAAGTACAAACAGAACTGGTGACAGCACACAGCCCTGTGGTGCACCTGTATTAACTGTTATTATGTCGGATACACCATACTTAGTGCAGACATATTGTGATCTTTCGATGAGGTAATCTAAGATCCATAATTGCAAGTATGCCTGTACATTGAGTGCATTCAGTTTATTAAGCATAAGTTGGGGTTGAATAGTATTGAATGCTGAGGAATAATCGATAAATGTCCTGGCTTTCATCTTACCTCCAAAATAGAACACAACGTGAAGTTATAAATAAAAGGTGTGCCTCAAGGTTCCCTGATTGGGCCACTTTTGTTTATTCTGTTCGTCAATGATATGCCAGACATTGTCAACAGTCATGGGTCATCATTGTGCTCAATGTATGCTGACGATGCCAAAATATATCGCATAGTTAGAACACAAGATGATTGTATTTCTCTTCAAACAGACATTAATAATGTCTACAAATGGTGTAATACATGGAAATTGAAGCTCAATGTGGGGAAGTGTAATGTAATTACATTTAGTAACAAAAAGAAACTGATTACATACAATTACAGTATTGCTGATGGTCCCCTTGTTCGTGTTCATAGTATCAAAGATCTTGGTATTCTACTTTCTTCACAGATGTCTTTCAGCACCCATATTGATAGTATTGTCAGGAAAGCTTTTAGAATGATGGGTTTCCAACATTTCTACATTAGATCTTTATATGTGACCCATGTTAGAAGCCATCTTGAGTACTGCAGTGTAATTTGGTCACCATGGCAAGTAACTCAAATTGATAAAATCGAACATGTACAGCAGAAATTTATAAAAATTTTATGTTTTAAATCAAATGTGCAATATACTTCAACAGATTATGATTCACTATGTGCTAGGTTTAAGCTTCCCCCACTGGTGAGGAGGCGAAAGTTTTTAGATGCTATTTTTGTTTACAAACTGGTCAATTCATGCTATAATTGTCCATCCATTTTGTACAAGGTTTGTTTTAATGTACAGAGCAGACAGCTACGTAATAACCATATCTTTCGCATCAGTGCCTCCAGAGTAAATCTGAGAAAATATTCCCCAATTTTAAGATGTTTAACCACTTGTAATGACGTTTTTAAAGCAAATCCAAACATAGATTTATTTAGTCCTGTTTCCGTCTTTCGGTGTGTGGTTCAGGCTGCGTGTTTTTAATAATTTTTCCTGTTTTGTTGTTTTTATTTCTGTGTTTGCCTTTTTTGTCATGTCACTTCTTTCTGTTATTGCTACCCCTTGTTTTATCTTTTTAGTGCTTGTTTTTCCTTATTTGTTTCTAAAGGTGCCTGTAAATGGGCTTTATGCCCGTTGGTTTACCTGAATAAATAAATAAATAAATAAATAAATAAATAGAACTCTAGCTGTATTCGATGACTTGGCATCTAGATGCTTAGTCACACGGTGTATTAAAAGTTCAAATTGCGTCATCAGTTGAACGTCCAAGTATGTATGCGAATTGTAAAGGATCAAAATTATCTTTTACATGTCCGTAAGCATTCTTACATTCCACGGGCTCTATCCACTATGAATGAAATATTACTGATGGAATCATCATGTCACATGTCATGAACAAATCTTAAATTACACCTTTCATGTAAGTTTTGTAAAGACACTTTATGTGGATATGATACATCTAAATACTCAGGCCACTCCTTATGTACACAGGATGCAAGTTTTGCTTTCAGTTTAGGTATCCCTGCATTATTGATAAAACACCAGGGTGACTGGAAATCAAGTAGTTATATGAATCTGGAAACCAAATGTAAAGTAGTTAAAGCTATGGCTCTAGGAGTAGAAAAATAGTTTATTATGACATGGACTAGTATATCTAGTTTTTTTGTTTTTTCTTGTTTTTTTCCTCAGATCGGTTGGGATATTTGGCATAATTGTTTTTTGTTAACTAAAAATAGAGTGACCTTTACCCCAACCAGTGTGTTGTGTTGTTGTGTAGAATAGATTTATAGGTGTACAATAACAGACACAGGTGTTATTGCAGTTTAAATCCATGTATGAGACTGTGATTATGAATATATGATATGATATGTGTCCCTTGACAGAGGCTGCTGTCACATGGTATATTACATAAATTTATTACTATAACCATAGATCCATTGTGCAGCAAAATCTTTCTATTTATTTCTATGTACAGCATAATTGTTTATTGTCAACTACAAATAAAGTTGACCTTTACCCCCACCAACTGTATTGTGTTGTTGTGTAGAGTAGATTTACAGTAGAAGTTCATAGACTGACCCTCAAATGAACAGTTGACATTATATAATAGTCACACTAATACACTAATAGTCTATTAGTGTGAGACAACAAAACAAATTGAAATCATGAAATAAACATGCAGAAAAAATAATTTTCTTACCATCATATTGAGGGAGTTTAGCAGTTGCCAAAACTCCTTCTCCTTGCATTATGGTGTAATTAAATATGTCAATCACTAGGGCTTCTTTTGATAGATTGTGGTACAGCTCTGTTTTAAAATTAAACCTAATGACACAACAACAAAATGAACAAACAATTATTTTCATATTTCATCTCATTAAAGTGATTTCAGACTAAATCTGTATGTAGATGGTGTACCATGTGAAGTGGTGTTGTAAACCTTTTTCAGCTCATCAGTATGTAAACTCTACTGTCATTGTCTTTCAATTTCACAGCAGAGAATAATGTTTTCAACTGTTGCTCAGAATACTGCAGGGGTTAAAAATTCTTGTCAAAAACACTAGACCAGGACTAGTGGTAACTGTTAATATCCTGTACTCCTGCTTGGAAATCTACAAGTCCTCATTTAGTTTCTTATAAAGTCTGTTTACACACACACACACACACACACACAAAATACATAATGGTACATTATTAACATACATACATACATACATACATACATACAAAATTTGATAAAATAAAGGGGCAGTTTTATTCACATAATTTGCATATCATTAACATATTTGCAGAGTTCAAAATTGAATATAGGGACTGTTAGTAAATGGGGGGGGGGGGGGGGGTAGAAATCAAAAGAATTTCAGTTTGATGTTAACACAATTATCATAACTTATCATTTAAAAGGTCCAGGAATAACACTAGGTGACATAAATTTGAGGTTGTTTAACTCGTTAGTTCCCCAGCAGAATGACAGACTTGGCCTCTCATGCATACATACATATATATGATACAAATTAGGTACCCATGTTAAACCATGCCACTAGCTTAATAACCATTGAGTAGTTTCAAGTTGTTGGATTCGTATTGTAAACTTGTAAATGATTCAGTAATGAATGTTGTTGTTAGATATATTTGCATACATTTTTTAAGGTTTTTGTTCACTTGTGTATGAATTTCTGATTCCTGAATTCCTGTGCAATATACATGATCATTAGCTGTTGCTATGGGCGTGATCCTGTTACTAGGCACATTTGCATACATTTTTAAATGTTTTATTCATTTGTCTTTCAATTCCTGTTATCCTAGCAATATAGTCTTCTTGCTATTCAAATTTACATACTGTTTTTGAATAATTATTCAATTGTCTATTAATCCCTGTTGTTATCTTTGAGACATACATGACCGTTTGGCTGTTGCTATGGGCATGGTCATGGTTGCTAAGGCCCATTGTGTCAAAATATTTTGATGAACATCTGCAGAAAAACACTAGTAGAACATTTCAGTCTCATTGACCAAGTACTTTTTGAGACAAATTTTTGACCAAAATTCACATTTGTACACCTAATTTGCAGATTACTGATGAGATCATTATATGCGTAATATATCTTCATCTATACACCCACAGATGCATCCCTGTTAAATTTCAGCCCAATCTGCTGAGTAGTTTTGGAATCATATGTTTTTGACCAAAAAGACACATTTTAACCCTAAATTGCATATTTCTAAGGGAATCATCATTTCATGAACAAATCTTAATTTACGCACCCCTAAGAATGTTCCCACCAAATTTCATGGCAATCTGCCCAGTACTTTCAGAGTTTTTTCACCAAAAATCCCATTTTTTGACCCAAAACCCACATCTCTGATGCAATCATTTGTAAAAACATTTTTTCCATTTGGCAAGTGTAGAATTGCCATTGATGAGTTTCTGAATACCAATTTTCATCGGTTCTGGTATCAGTGATTTATTGTAGAAGGAGTAGCAATTTTAGGAATTTGTCAGCAGATTTTCTTGAAAGACATGAAATGAAGAATATTTGCGACGAAACTAAGGAAAATATATGCACCTGTTATGACTTTGCCAAAGATATAGATTTATTTGAATAGGTATGACAAAAGAAATTTACATACTAAAACTCATCATACACACTGATTACCCAAGTTATTGACACTTTGACAGTGAAAAGTGTTTTTCACACCACATGCTTAATTTAGTTGTTAGTTCATTTTTATACAAAATTTAGAACATTATTTTTTATTCCTAAGCATTCTTTTGCTACATATTAATTAAACTTAATTACTATGCTTAAAATGTTGAAAAGTTATTAAGTTATTAGTCTGGTGTTCATGGTGACATTCTAACTAGATAGTCTGGTCTTGATAGAATGAGTGTGACATTCTAACTAGATAGTCTGGTCTTGATAGAATAAGTGTGACATTCTAACTAGATAGTCTGGTGTTGATAGAATGAGTGTACTTGACATATTGCAATATTTATCATTCTCAACAAAATATCCTCAACATGCCTCACCTCACGCTTACTCAAAGAAGTCCCGGTATGATCACTGACATGACCAGAGAGAACCTTTTCAGATTTACATGTCAAACGGGGAAAGATACGAAAAACATAATGCAAAGTCTGAAGCCAAATTAAAGTTGTAATTATTTTAATTATTTTTACTTGCCAAATAATTGCATTTTGGAAATGGCAAGACACTTTCATGTCGTTTACATGTAAACTGTCGGCCAATATAAACAAAGTTTGGTCGATTCACACAGTCCGCAGTGAGACTGCTCTTGCATAACTTCAACCG
The DNA here is from genome assembly GCF_964340395.1 of Glandiceps talaboti. Lineage (NCBI taxonomy): Eukaryota > Metazoa > Hemichordata > Enteropneusta > Spengelidae > Glandiceps > Glandiceps talaboti. The sequence continues at coordinate 377,683 of NC_135560.1, read as the reverse complement.
CATGCCTTGGCATGCCTTCCTTACGCGAGTTGTCTTCATTCTGGTTCACCGTCACTCCAAACACCAAACTTTTATAGTGGGTCTGAAGTGCGATTTTAGTGAGTACCATTGCATTGCTGCTTGCTATGGAAAATTGCCCGTTCAAACGAGGTCAGCTTCAGCTGCCAGGTCAAATCAGTCGTTTTCTACCGAAAATTCTTGAACAGACCGTTACACAACGATCCTACTAAATTTACTTGCCACGGTTATTTAAAACACATAAAAATCCACCTTTTTGTGATATTTGTAAACTTCCCGGTTCGTATTGAGGAAATTATGCGCGAAAAACCGGGTCGAAATTTCAGAGCCTCAAGTATGTGTCCCGAATTCGTCGGAAAATCGGTACTCCTAAATGTAATGCCAAAATATATTTTGCTGGCACGAAAGAAGAGATGTCAGTTGAGGTTTAGGCGTTTACAGTATTTAAAATGGTGGACTCTAGTGAAAGTTACGGCGAGTTGAAAATACCCAAAAATAAGGCCCGTGAGCAGCCATTCAAAGCGATCTGAAGGATCAGGATAGATCAGATGCACACGATGCATGCAAATGAGGGTGTTGCGGATAGGCTGACTATGTAGAAGGGTGCAGAATTTGGATTTGAAGTTTACAACCCTGTTTCGAACAAACACATGTCATTTGGGCGCACAATGCATAGAATTATGACTGTAGCACATATTACATTGCTTGTTTGATGTCAATATGACAATAGTGTCTTTTGAAAAGTGGCAGTTTACTTAAAGTCTTGTGGACTGATTTCCAATATGGCGTCGGCCATAATGCTAATTAACATATTATTTTTTCTTCAAATTACAAAAAAAATTCATCAAAAATAGAAAAGAAGATGCGCTGACTTGAAATTAACAAATCTGAGTAAGCTACCCTCTACGCATCAACACACCAGATATCAAAGCAATCTGACAAGTAGTAATTGAGGAGATGATGAAAATATCATTTTTGAAGAAAAAAAATCATAAAAAATTGAAAATGGCACAGATCAATTTGGCATGAACAAATCTGAATAGCCCCCCAGGGAACATGCACACCAAATATCGAAGTATTCTGACTGTTACTTTTGGAGAAGATGATGAAAATAAAAAAAGTTGACGGACACCTATGATTCACTTATACTCTATACTCTATACAAACCTATACCTATACCTAAAGCTACGCTTTCAGCTTTCGCTGACAGCGGAGCTAATTATGAACCTTTGCATGTACACTCTAAGTTGTATACACACACACACTTTGCCATGCCTATATAGCTCAACTGAATCTTAGAAGTTCAGTTGTGCTAAAAATCTCCTTTTGCAAATTAATTTTCTGCACTGTAAAAAGAAAGTTTTGTTATAGAAATGTTAATTTCTTTTCCTGTGAAAGAAAAGTTTTATCCTTGTATTAAATATTTTGCTCTCAAAAATCAATTATTTATTCCACAAATTTATTGTTCCTGTGTCACCTGTGGGCCATTGTTTAAATCACATCCAAAACAGATCATTTACGCCTGTCAGTGGTGTCACTTACTTATATTAATCATATGGCTAAGATATTTTCTGTCATTTTAGAACCAAAACAGAGTAGTTATTCTTTGAGAATAAGTATATATTTTATGCTTCCATTCATATTTATCAGTCCAGTGTCAAAAATTGACATGACAACATACTTCACATACACACAAACATTGTCTAGCTTCCCGACTGGCAGTAATATGAACTCATGATATAATTTTAAAAGGGTTTTCACAGCAATTTACACTGGAGTGATGAAATCACTGGAGTAACGAAATGGCAATCGTTCACAAACAGACAAACACAATAGTTAACTCGCTGTGCATGGAAAGTCTGCACGTATGAAGAATAGTTGGAGCTGCGGGAATAATCAATTTATCACTCGATCCCAACACAGCTTTCACTACTTATAAATACTCATAAATGAACAATCTTTTAAGGCAAAATACAAAACAAAAGTGTTTGTTTCCGATAACATGATTATAGAAAATGGGATAGATGGTTTAGAATACAGTGACCCTGAGAGATAAGATACTTATTGGTCACCATGCTTTGCAATCAGTGAGAGTTTGGTGAGGTGTAAAAGTAAATGAAGACCTTTGTAAGTTAAGTAGATGAACACGTTATGCAGACTGTACCCTGTCATCTAAAATGACCTAGTTTCTCTCTCTGGAGTATGATTTCATAAAAGTGACTACAGATAAGGGAAAGGCATGAAGCCTGAAGGTTGACATGGAAATATCAGTAAAGTCATACCATTTTGCCTTATTCCAAACATGAAAAAAAGGTCTGAAGCTTAAACTAGGGTCGGTCGTGTTATCGGAGACTCACTGGTTTTATAAATTTAGCCATTGAAATAAAAGCTGTAAATGTAAATACCATGTATTAGCAAGTTATTTGTTTGTTGCATGGTGTGCACTGAAAGTGCTAGTGATGTCACACTTTTAATACTACTAATTGTGATAATACATGTACACATGCAATCAGCATGAATTTTACATGTAATATGGACACACTAATGTAATGATCTGAAAAAAGGTGATGCTGACACACACAACAACAACAACAATTTGCACATGGAACCAAAATATGACTCAGATTGACCATGTTGTAAGACATGTATTTTTCTATTGGGTATCACACTTCCCAAACAGTTATTTAAAAAAAATAAACTTGCTATGATTTGGACTAGACTGAGAATTCATGTAGGGTTATATATGAGTTGGTACAGACTCAGATTATGTATGTATTGCATGCAAACGTTGCTTATTGTTTATGTATATTTTCACCTCATATTTCACACATTCACATACAAGAAATCATAACTGAAACATTTAGATCCAATTTTACATGTAGCAAATATTTATGTATTTCTATTGAAATGTTTCTCGTCCCTTCTCCAATTATCGAAAAGGACAACTTTAATATGTAAATATCGCATGGCCACTTCCCAAATTATTCAGTGGAGGTCACTATAGGGTCATTCGGTCATGGTACACAAAAATATATTGTTGAAATTTGCTAGTTTGGAGAACAAAATTTTCATGGTAAATCAAAAGAACATTTAAAAACTAACTTATGGGGTAGAAATATCGGACCCACTTGATAATCTAATAATTGAAAAACATCTGATAATGAAATGGTGTCATTCTCATGTGAGGCAATGTATGACATGTACGGCATCCCACTGTCGGCGCTGAACAAACTGCATAGTTGCTGATCTATGTATAAATGTAGTCAAATTTCTCATTCAACACTGTCATTGTGATACACACTTCTTAAAATCAATGAAAAAATAGCCTGACATGCACAAATTTACAGAAATCTTGAACAATTTGGCTTAAGAAATGTTTATTGATACAATGTGACAATTCACTATTTGCACCCAATTCCATAAGGGAACGATCTCGACGATCAGATAAAGAAGGCGAACAAAAACCAGGTATTTTTACATACTAATTCATCTACTATACATCCCTCGCCAATTTGATCGTTATAAATTGGGCATATGGGCGCATGTGCACATACAAGGTTCCACATTGATTAGATTTCTCTAGTGTCTATGGCAATGAACAGCCGTGTTACAAGGACAAAATGGTTAATACTTGAGTGTTAGCATTACACAATATAATCTGGTTAAACAGCAACCTATGTGATAATAGAATTTAATGAATGCCATAAAATACTTAAATTCTTGTAACTATTGAAAGTGATTAATATGTGTAAAAACAGTCCTTATGCTAATAATAGTAGTTTAAAACAGTTTCAAGCAGAGTTCTCTCAGGTTTTAAATGGCTATATCAGTGTTTGAAATATGCAAAGCAAATGATCAGTGCATACCAGAATTAACAAACATGTGTACATGGCACATGCGAATTTGGATCTGTTAACTCTGCTCTAAGTATTTTGTGCATAGTGAAAGCAAATGATTCATTAAGTGCAGAACAGATCAAATACGTAGCATGTACAGAGTAGTCTAAGACTGTGGATTGTGAATTAGGTAGAATTGGAGAATGATGTTAATCATTTATCAGTAATGGGGTAGAACTCGTATAATCTGTCAAGTTACAAAGTCATTTATTGTCATGGCAACTTACCATTGTGCCTGCCATCCTAAGAATTCAAATGATGGGTACAACAGCCATCCAATTTCTGCCAACTTGCCTTTTCCATCTATTCCAAAGTAAAAGTTATCTGACGGTGTGGTTTGGAATGTAGCTGTGACTTTACCTATGGTTAGCCTGTAAGTGTAATCACAAAATGGAATAGCTGTCATCAAAACAAAATAGAAATACTGCTAGTCCTATAGGGCATTAGTCAGTCTCAGACCAGTAGAAATATTGCTAGTCCTATAGGGCATTTGTCAGTCTCAGACCAGTAGAAATATTACTAGTCCTATAGGGCATTGGACAGTTTCAGACCAGTAGATATACTGCTAGTCCTATAGGGCATTAGTCAGTCTCAGACCAGTAGAAATACTGCTAGTCCTATAGGGCATTTGTCAGTGTCAGACCAGTAGAAATATTACTAGTCCTATAGGGCACTGGACAGTCTCAGACCAGTAGAAATACTGCTAGTCCTATAGGGCATTAGTCAGTCTCAGACCAGTAGAAATACCACTAGTCCTATAGGGCATTAGTCAGTGTTAGACCAGTAGAAATACTACTAGTCCCATAGGGCATTGGTCAGTCTCAGACCAGTAGAAATACCACTAGTCCTATAGGGCATTAGTCACTGTTAGACCAGTAGAAATACTGCTAGTCCTATAGGGCATTAGTCAGTCTCAGACCAGTAGAAATATTGCTAGTCCTATAGGGCATTAGTCACTGTTAGACCAGTATAAATATTACTAGTCCTATAGGGCATTAGTCAGTCTCAGACCAGTAGAAATATTGCTAGTCCTATAGGGCATTGGACAGTCTCAGACCAGTAGAAATACCACTAGTCGTATAGGGCATTCGTCAGTCTCAGACCAGTAGAAATACTACTAGTCCTATAGGGCATTGGTCAGTGTCAGCTCAGTAGAAATACCACTAGTCCTACAGGGCATTGGTCAGTGTCAGACCAGTAGAAATACCACTAGTCCTACAGGGCATTGGTCAGTCTCAGACGAGTAGAAATACTACTAGTCCTATAGGGCATTGGTCAGTGTCAGACCAGTAGAAATACTACTAGTCCTACAGGGCATTGGTCAGTCTCAGACCAGTAGCAATACTGCTAGTCCTATAAGGCATTGGTCACTGTCAGACCAGTAGAAATACTGCTAGTCCTATAGGGCGTTAGTCAGTCTCAGACCAGTAGAAATATTGCTAGTCCTATACGGCATTGGTCACTGTCAGACCAGTAGAAATACTGCTAGTCCTATAGGGCTTTAGTCAGTCTCAGACCAGTAGAAATACTGCTAGTCCTATAGTGCATTGGTCAGTGTCAGACCAGTAGAAATACTACTAGTCCTACAGGGCATTGGTCAGTCTCAGACCAGTAGAAATATTGCTAGTCCTATAGGGCATTAGTCAGTCTCAGACCAGTAGAAATATTGCTTGTACTATAAGGCATTGGTCACTGTCAGACCAGTAGAAATACTGCTAGTCCTATAGGGCTTTAGTCAGTCTCAGACCAGTAGAAATACTACTAGTCCTATAGGGCATTAGTCAGTCTTAGACCAGTAGAAATAATACTAGTCCTATAGGGCATTAGTCAGTCTCAGACCAGTAGAAATACTACTAGTCCTATAGGGCATTAATCAGTCTTAGACCAGTAGACAAAACTACTAGTTCTATAGGGCATTGGTCAGTCTCAGACCAGTAGAAATACCACTAGTCCTACAGGGCATTGGTCGGTCTCAGACCAGTAGAAATACTACTAGTCCTATAGGACATTGGTCAGTGTCAGACCAGTAGAAATACTACTAGTCCTATAGGGCATTGGTCAGTGACAGACAAGTAGAAATATACTACTATTTTTGGTCAGTCATTAGAATTACTAGTTCTTTGTTGCTTTCTATACTTATCCATATACTTCTGAAGATGAGCTTTTCAATACATACTGATAGAGAATAGCAGCTGCATATGGAATCATTGTGGCTGGTATTTGAAGAATGTTACGACATTCATCACCATGGCAATTCATATCTTGTACATATCCTCCTGGATTTGCATACACAATTACACCAAGTGCACCTGATTTCTGCATATTGGACACCTGCAAATATAATATGCAGTGTGCCTTAATTGTGTGTGTAGTATTCAATCAAAATACATCAATTGACCATTTCTTGTTACTGTCAACATCTATCATGACTGCCAATGTCCATCACATGACTGCCAATGTCTATCACATGACTCAGTGTCTATCAGGACTGCCAATGTCCATCACATAACTGTCAATGTCTATCACATGGTTGTCATGACTATCACAGGACAGTATTTCCACATTTGGCCCACTTGCCCACCATCCCATCCATCCATATACCAATTTGCCAAACCAATCAAGCAATCCATCTACCCACCAATCAAATGACTCACGTGCCCACCAACCCATCCATCCATCCTTCCACTCATTAATTAATTAATTAAGTCATTCATTCATTCATTCATTCATTCATTTAGCAAGCTATTCCATCCACCCACCAATCAATTGACTCAGTTGCCCATCAACCAATCAATCCATCCATCCATCTACCCATCAATTGCCATAGTTGTCACACCAACCCATTCATTCATTCAGCCACCTACTTTATGCTTCATTTTCCACCCATTCTTCAATCCACTAACTTGCCCACCCAACAACCCATCCATCCATCCATCCATCCATCAATCAATCCACTCTCCCCCTCACTCACCCATCAATCCACTGACCCACTAACCCAGCCATCTACCAACCAATCCATCCGTCCACCATTCAAACCATTATTCCACTGACATTCTATATTTTTGTCTTACCCTTGAAAAGTAACTACATTCACCATCATTTGAAATGAATGCAATTTTACCCTTGGTGTCTTCCCTTGATTGGCATCCATTCCCTGCACTGACAATTTGTGTTGGCTTTTCACCAAACACAGATACAGGTGATGGCAACCAATCATAGCGTGCGTCCAGTCTTTTCATGACAACTGGAGTGGCTTTAGATTCTATAAAAGGTAAACAATAATTTTTATCACCAGTAAAAGGAGGTTATGAAACATTTGAAATGGCAATGTCTGTCTAGGTGTCTGTCTGTCTGTTTATGTCATCATTTTCTCTAAAATAGCTGAGTCATTTATTCAAATCAAACTTGGTACATACATATCTTCCTTGTGAGAAAAGAAAGAACTGATCTCATATAATGAGATGTATATATTGATAATAAGAAAGTGTATGTTTTCTATAAGTGAAGTGTGAAGTAATACATAATATTTAAGAAAGTGTACATTTTCTATAAGTAAAGTGTGAAGTAATACATAATATTTAAGAAAGTGTTTGTTTTCTATAAGTAAAGTGTGAAGTAATACATAATAAGAAAGTGTACATTTTCTATAAGTAAAGTGTGAAGTAATACATAATATTTAAGAAAGTGTATGTTTTCTATAAGTGAAGTGTGAAGTAATACATAATAAGAAAGTGTATGTTTTCTATAAGTAAAGTGTGAAGTAATACATAATAAGAAAGTGTATGTTTTCTATAAGTAAAGTGTGAAGTAATACATAATAAGAAAGTGTATATTTTCTATAAGTAAAGTGTGAAGTAATACATAATATTTAAGAAAGTGTATGTTTTCTATAAGTGAAGTGTGAAGTAATACATAATATTTAAGAAAGTGTATGTTTTCTATAAGTAAAGTGTGAAGTAATACATAATAAGAAAGTGTATGTTTTCTATAAGTGAAGTGTGAAGTAATACATAATAAGAAAGTGTTTGTTTTCTATAAGTGAAGTGTGAAGTAATACATAATATTTAAGAGAGTGTATATTTTCTATAAGTAATGTGTGAAGTAATACATAATAAGAAAGTGTATGTTTTCTATAAGTAAAGTGTGAAGTAATACATAATATTTAAGAAAGTGTATGTTTTCTATAAGTAAAGTGTGAAGTAATACATAATATTTAAGAAAGTGTTTGTTTTCTATAAGTGAAGTGTGAAGTAATACATAATATTTAAGAAAGTGTATATTTTCTATAAGTAAAGTGTGAAGTAATACATAATAAGAAAGTGTATGTTTTCTATAAGTAAAGTGTGAAGTAATACATAATAAGAAAGTGTATATTTTCTATAAGTAAAGTGTGAAGTAATACATAATAAGAAAGTGTATGTTTTCTATAAGTAAAGTGTGAAGTAATACATAATAAGAAAGTGTATATTTTCTATAAGTAAAGTGTGAAGTAATACATAATAAGAAAGTGTATGTTTTCTATAAGTAAAGTGTGAAGTAATACATAATAAGAAAGTGTATATTTTCTATAAGTAAAGTGTGAAGTAATACATAATAAGAAAGTGTATGTTTTCTATAAGTAAAGTGTGAAGTAATACATAATAAGAAAGTGTATGTTTTCTATAAGTAAAGTGTGAAGTAATACATAATATTTAAGAAAGTGTATGTTTTCTATAAGTGAAGTGTGAAGTAATACATATTTAAGAAAGTGTACATTTTCTATAAGTAAAGTGTGAAGTAATACATAATATTTAAGAAAGTGTTTGTTTTCTATAAGTAAAGTGTGAAGTAATACATAATAAGAAAGTGTACATTTTCTATAAGTAAAGTGTGAAGTAATACATAATATTTAAGAAAGTGTATGTTTTCTATAAGTGAAGTGTGAAGTAATACATAATATTTAAGAAAGTGTATGTTTTCTATAAGTAAAGTGTGAAGTAATACATAATAAGAAAGTGTACATTTTCTATAAGTAAAGTGTGAAGTAATACATAATATTTAAGAAAGTGTATGTTTTCTATAAGTGAAGTGTGAAGTAATACATAATAAGAAAGTGTATGTTTTCTATAAGTAAAGTGTGAAGTAATACATAATAAGAAAGTGTATGTTTTCTATAAGTAAAGTGTGAAGTAATACATAATAAGAAAGTGTATGTTTTCTATAAGTAATGTGTGAAATAATACAAATACAAAAAACAACAAGTCATGTTCCCGGAAGCATAGAAATGCTAGGGATGAAATTAAGGACTATGTAAAATACATTTTCTTAGTTCCGTAAGAATTTTTGCCTTGACATTTTGTTTTTGAATGGGCCATGATAAAGAATTCCACTGCTTGTTGCTGAATATTTGGAATTATATTGGGTGACACATCAGCTGAACGCGTTTGATACACTTGAATTGGATGGTCAAAATACTTTTGTATATTGTGGATATAAAAAACAACCAGATTTACACTGAATGCCTTCCCTTCCATAAGGGCAAAGTCTTAGATTTTTGTTCCTACACACAATATTTGAAGTATGTACCAAATTGAATTGAATTTGAAGAGTGCATATTTAAGATATAGACTAACTACTGAAAATTGTTAATTATGCAAATGAGTCATTAAAATTTCAAAGCTACATTACCAAGCTTTCCCGAACATGTGTGATTAGTTATGTTTGAAATATGTACCAAATAATATTGAAATTGAAATATGCATTCTTAAGATATGGCCTAATTACTGAAAGTAGTGTCAATAGCATAGTAGCACAACTGTACAGTTTTTAAAAATGTTTATCCACATGCTCCATGCTAGGTATAGGTGTTCATTTGCTGAATAATTATCCAGCTGCTTATCCAGCCCAGTTGTTATCTTTGCAATATATGTGCTCTTTGGGCTGTTGTTATTTGCGAGGTATATATTCATACATTTTTTGAATGTTTTATTCATTTATCTATTAATCCCTGTTGTTATCTTTGCAATACACATGATCATTCCGTTATTGATATAGGCATGGTCTTGTTGCTACGTATATTTACATAGATTTTTTGAATGTTTACTCATTTGCCTATTAATCCCTGTTGTTATATTTGCATATATATGATCATTTGGCTGCTGCTATGGGCGTGGTCTTGTTGCTAGGCAAATTTCCATTTATTATTTGACTGTTTATTCACTTGTCTATTAATCCCTGTTGTTATCTTTGTAAAAGACACTTCCATTTGGCTGCTGCTGCTTCATATTTTCATGGTGCTAGGGATATTTGCATAATATTTTTTGAATGTTTACTAAAGTTACCTACCAAATGATGTTGTTATTTTAGCAAAATATACTGGCATTTGGTTGTTGATAAGGGCTGTTGTCATGGTAGCTAGGGCCAATTGTGTCAAAATATTTCACATTTTTACACCTAATTTGCATATTGCTGGCGAGATCATTACTTATAAGTTATATGCTTAAAGTGTATGTAAGTAGGTTTCCAAAGTTTGTGACTTTTTGCCTGCAAATGACGTAGTTTTCATAGGTGATTAAAGATTTGTATGACATTTTTGACAAAAGGACGATGTTAATAGTGAAAAATTGATTTTTTTGAAAATCTGCGATGAGCATTTTGCTTCGAGAGTCTTCGGAAAATTGCGTCACTGCTGGAACATGATCGTGGCATGCATTTTTTTTAACCATGCCTGAACGTTGCGTGGTAGGAGGACGTCAATGCTTGAGTCTACACTCCGATTTTCTCACAAAAGATTTGGAAGTTCCAATCAGCTTGCTTCTTTTCAACATACAGAGGATGAGTTTCCAAACATTTTCAATGATGTCTTAGTACTGCACAACTCTCAAACTCACGAAAAACGATCATGAATGATAAGATGCTGCGTCCTGGTGTACTACATATTACAACATTGGCAATGATGACGTTTCTTTTGTTGTCTGTGATTACGAGTCCTAATGTTAAATTAAATTGAAAGTTATTTCACCTGATAAGAAACATAAATTACACTTTCAAAGAACATACTAGTATAACGTTATGAGCCTTTACCACATAATGGGAATTTTTACTTGCGATAGCAACGTCTTTGTACCGGCCCATATCACCGTGCCGATGAATAACACGAACAACACATGCTCATACCATGATACTCAAATGCTTGTACTATGTACTACGGTACTATAGTACAGTGCACTTCCTTTTAGACATATTCATGACCTTATTGCATGACTTTGGTTTCCTTGTCAATGAATGAAGACCAGTCATTTATAAATGCAAAATTTAATGCATTGTTCGCAAGGTTGAGAGCAGTTGAATGTGACTGAGAATGAGAACAGAGCCAGAGATTTGTTGGGCTGTATACTACTATATTCCTAGCGTGTTCTCCGGAGCGTGTCTATATAGTCACACGTCGTGAGGAACTGTACTGGGTGCTCTAGTGGTAGACCTCGCCGTGCTACCCTGGAACGCAGTGTATGCTCAGTGCTCACCGTCAATAAATTATTTGTTCCTGAACTGTTCTGATTTTTTCTGGTAATGATGATTTCACAAAATCCTTTAAAGATTGACAACCGATAAGACCTTCAATTACATAGATGTTCTCATGAAATATATGAATGGCGGTTCAAACACAATTAGCGTTCGTACACACACACACTGTGTAGTCAGGTAGTCAGTAAGTCGATATATCCCCACTAAATAGTACTACTGTTACAGTGTTATGATCTCAATGGGACAACTACTTTCGAAATTTTGACCCAATTTTTTCCTTCATCTGCTAATTTAAAATATCTACTTTTTATTATCATAACTTACCGGTCAGTATTATTTAGTCTGTTGACAATAACATCGTCAATGACCATCTGCAGATGGGGATTGTTGTTTGGCTGTAGTTGTGGTTGTGGTAGTGGTTCATACATATATGGTACAATACAAGCATCCACAACTACCACACCTTCTTCATCATCACTAGTACTGCATGTATTATTGTCATTGTCAATTTCGAATTCTAAACAGTAGAAGATGATTTCACTAGAATTGCTATCGCTTGTTATGTAATCAGACATATTTGAAGTTCGTTCCGGTTGTGATGTCATGAAATACATAAACAACTTCGGCAATTTCTGAAATTTTTCCAAAAAAATCAATTTTTAGTAATTAATATCGTACTATTGTCAAAAATGTCACACAAATCTTTAATCACCAATGAAAACTACGTCATTTGCAGGCAAAAAGTCGGAAATGTTGGAAACCTATTTACATACCCCCAGATGCAGACTGTCGTCTTGACTTTTTTGCTATTGTTGCTGCTGAAATAAATAGAATATACATGGTGTGCGCAGGACGTTCCATGAAGTCAAGATGATTGTTCTAACTCGCCATACTTTCATTTCTACGAATTATTCATGAGCGTTGTCTTTTATTTGCATAACAAAACAAATATAGCATTTTTATGTGCACGCAACTATACATACATCATGCAGACCATGCATGACCGACATGTTGACAGGCAGGCGTAAGGTCATTTATAAAACATGGATTACATCGTTCACTGACATAACTCACGCATTCACGGTTTATAGCCTCAGTCAAGAATGTTCAGTTCACTTCAGGGATAACATTAGGTCTATCCGTGGATAGGAAAAAGTCACATGGATGATTGAGTGTCAACAGCTTCGGCTGTCACCATGATTATGTAAATTGTATGTTAATCATGAACAGAATGTCTTTAACCTGGATGCCTGGTTAGTCCCCGCCAGACAAAATCTGGGATGGGGACTTATGGATTGGGTTCCGTCCATCCACCCATCCAGAGCCGTTTCTTGGAGATGCCTGAACCAATTTTTTTGAAACTTGGTACAGGGGCAACATACTATGGCATACATATGCACATCAATTTGTTTCATGATACGATCCAATATGGCCGCCTAGCAGCCATTTTTCGAATTTTCCCTGTCCAAAGCCATAATTCAGACATGCTTGAACAGATCTCATTCAAAGTTGGTATTAGGAAAGTGTTTTATGACATACATGTGTATATTCATTGTTGTCATAATATAATTCAATATGGCAGCCTGGCAGCCATTTCGTTTGCGAATTTTCCATGTCCAAAACCATAACTCAGACATGCTTGAACAGATCTCATTCAAAGTTGGTGTTAGGACAGTGTTCTATGACATACATGTGTATGTCCATTTTCATCATGATACAATCCGATATGGCTGCCTGGCAGCGGTTTTGTTTGTGCAGTTTTCATGTCCAAAGCCATAACAGGTCATCCCCCCCCCCCCTGTACCCGACCCATCCTCTATTGTTGAATGGTTTATTCCAACACGTCATCTTGAAGAATAGGCATGAGTAGGCATGTTCCCATGTCCAATGAGCAGACACAACATATCTAAGTCTGTTTGATTTAGGTTCACAAGTGTTGTTGCGTGATCAGAGTAGTGATATCAAAAAAATGACAACATAAACTGCCAGTTCCTTAAAACCCAATCATAGCACGGACTATGTCATTCTCAATGATTTGTTAACTATTGGAGGAGATAGTACAGACGATAGATTATATTTCATGTGTTCGAATCCTCAGTGAATGAGTAGTGCACATTCTGTATGTATGTGCATTGTGCATGCTGACTATTAGATTGAATGTTATAGGTTATGTATTTGCAGACAACTAGTGTTAAATAAAACACATTTCAGAGGTTTTTTTAGGAATACGACAAAACATAATCTGCATCTGAATACAGACTACAAAACCCCAGTAATGAAGAAATCCATTGTACATTTATTTTCAGAAAATATGAACAGTTTGCCTAAAGATATTTGTCGAATTTTGTTACACACTTAAATAAGTGGGAACGGACTTGACTAGTTGCCAGACAACTAATTTCCATTTTTTAGCTCTGCTGTCAGCAAAAGCTGAAAGCGTAGCTTTAGGTATAGGTGGGTATAGAGTATAGGGTATAAGTGAATCATAGGTGTCCGTCAACTTTTCTTATTTTCATCATCTTCTCCAAAAGTAACAGTCAGAATACTTCGATATTTGGTGTGCATGTTCCCTGGGGGGAGGCTATTCAGATTTGTTCATGCCAAGTTGATCTGTGCCATTTTCAATTATTTTTTTTTCAAAAATGATATTTTCATCATCTCCTCAAATACTACTTGTCAGATTGCTTTGATATCTGGTGTGTTGATGCGCAGAGGGTAGCTTACTCAAATTTGTTGATTTTAAGTCAGCACATCTTCTTTTCTATTTTTGATATGTTAATGAGCATTATGGCCGACACCACATTGGAAATCAGTCCACGAGACATTAAGTAAACTGCAACTTTTCAAAAGACTATCCTTCAGATCGCGACCGTTTACTCTTTGAACGGCTGCTCACAGGCCTTATTTTTGGGTATTTTCAACTCGCTGTACCTTTCACTAGAGTCCACCATTTTAGATACTGTAAATGCCTAAACCTCAACTGACATCTCTTCTTTCGTACCAGCTAACACATTTTGGAATAACATTTAGGAATACCAATTTTCTGAGGAATTCGGGATGCATACTTGAGGCCCTGAAATTTCTACCGGGTTTATCGCTCATAGTTTCCTTAACATGGACCGGAAAGTTTTACAAATATCATAAAAAGGTTGATTTTATGTGTTTTAAATAACCATGGCAAGTAAATTTAGTAGGATTGTTGTGTTACGGTTCGTTCAAGAATTTTCGGAATTGTAGCTTTTGCTTCCAGTTAAACATCGCAATGAAAACAAATTCAAAAACAGAAGATAAGCACTCAAAATCACATTAAATGCTACAATTATTGTAGCTACTCTGCAGGACTCAAAATATTGCGTTACTTTACATGATCAAATGTAACATCGCGACTTCGTACATAAACAACGGCCCTAATTAGGATTAAAAGATTACCACTAAAGCAAATAAGTGACATCTTCACACCAATGGAAAGCCGCATTTCTAGTCTGTTCTCTATAGTGGTCTGAGGAAGTGCGCACCGTGTTATCATGAATGCACTACCAAATTATATAGAACTTGAAGCTTGCACTCTTCATATATAGCCAAATTACAGAAAATCATCAATTATGCAAATTATATTGAATTTTAAGTGTGTGTTTCTAAGATATAGTCTAATCACCAAAGAACAAATAATTATGTAAATGGTTCATTAATATTCATACTGTTTACCAAAACCTACTCAGTTCTCGTCATTACCCTAAAGAACATGTGCACCAAATTTCATTTGAATTGAGAAAACGATGACACAGACACAGACACACAGACACACACAGACTTTACATCCCTAATATATAACCTTCCTTACAGAAGGTAAGAAGGGAATAGAATTTACTAAGTTGAATGGTATTTAAAATATTCAATTTGGTGGAAAAGAGATACAGAGTGTGCATTGAAGTGAGAGAATGTCATCAAGTGGACACGTTTCTTTTGTAGCCCAATTCTGCGTCTAGAAACATTAAAACATTAAAAATACCGCCAATGGCGTTGTAGCACAACTGTAGTTTTTTAAAATGTTTATCCATATGCTAGTCTATACTAACAATAGGTGTTTATTTGCTGAATAACTATCCAGTTGCCTATCCAACCATGTTGCTATCTTTACGATAAATGCTATCATTTGGCTGTTGCTATGGGCGTGGTCATGTTGTTAGATATATTTGCATACATTTGTGTATGTTTTTGTTCACTTGTGTATGAATTCCTGATATTGTCTTTGCAATATACGTGATCATTTGGCTGTTGCTATGGGCGTGGTCTTGTTGCTAGGAAAATTTACATACATTTTTTGAATGTTTATTCAATTGTCTATTAAACCCTGTTGTTATCTTTGTGAAATACACCACCGTTTTGCTGTTGCTATGGGCGTGGTCATGGTTGCTAGGGTATTTGCATACATTTTTTGAATGTTTACTCACTTGGTTACCAGATGATGTTGTTATTTGACCAAAATATACTGCCATTTGGTTGTTGCTAAAGGGTGTGGTCATGGTCGCTAGGGCCAATTTTGTCAAAATGTTTTTAAGAAAATCTGCAGAATAAGTTTCAGAAACATCTCGCCAAGTTTCAGACTCATTGACCAAGTACTTTTTGAGATATAAGTTTTTGACCAAAAATGAACATTTTTACACCTAATTTGCATATCACTCATGGAATCATGGTATGCTTAATATTTCTTCGTCCATACATCCCTAGATACATTCCCATTAAATTTCAGCCCAATCTGCTCAGTAGTTTTAGAATTATAGATTTTTAACCAAAAAGACACATTTTTAGCCCTAATTTGCATATCACTGATGGAATCATCCCGTCATGAACAAATCTTACTTTACACCCCCTTAAGAATGTTCCCACCAAATTTCGCACCAATCTGCCCAGTAGTTTCTGAGTTTAAGTTTTTTGACCAAAAATCACATTTTTTGACCCAAATCACACACCTGTGATGCGATCATTTTGATTTGAACAATTTCCCAACTAGACACCCAAAGTAATGGACCCACCAAATATCGTGGCAATCGTTTCAGCGGTTTTTGACTTTAAGTTGTTTACACACACACACACACACACACAGACAGACAGACAGACGCCGGGCGATCCCTATAGCACTACTGAACAAGTTCAGTTGTGCTAAAAATGTGAAATAATTCCTATTCTTCAGATTACAACTTTGATGACACTTGCTGAAACTAATCAAAAATATGTGTTTCCTCACAATAGGCATTCAGTTTACATCTAGTTGTAAATGAATTAACAGGCTCTAAGTATACCAGTTTATCTGTTGCAATTTTTTTTTGTTAACAAAATAAGTTAATAGTATCACAGGAACTTGTTTTCTAACTTAAAAAGTCTCTTTGATTTACAATTCCTGTGTACAAATAGCAAATTTTTCATGACAAATAATTTAGCCAATGAAGACCATGTGAAAAATGTTTGTGTATGGTGAGACAGACACAAACAGGCAGACAGACAGACAGACAGACACACTCTGACAGAAAAACAGACAGACTGTTCAACAGAAGGCATTCCTATCAGCTCCAAACTGCTAGCAGTTACAACTGCCTTGAGTCACAGTACTAACCTGTTATATCAAACTTGATTTGATCATAACCACACCCATGGTCTTGACATGCATAATACTTGAATACTGAAGGTAGCCAGTTTCCAAGATGATATGTTGGCATGGTAACATAGTGTAACCGGCTCTTCAAATCTTGTAATTGGGAAAGCCTAATCAGATATAAAAAACACAAACAAACATACATAAGTGCTGTGCAGACATAAATGTCTAAAAAAGAGATAGTATTTGTTTATAGTTTAACAATGACATTGACAGGTTTTACAGGACAGCAAAAATTTACAGCTTTAAGTTTCTCTTGGATTACAAGTACATGTTACAAATACTAGAAATATTAGTGTCTCCAAGTATAGGTTACAAATATAGACATATACAAATATAGATTACAAATAGTGCGATCATCAGACAACTGATTTCTACTCTCTGGGTGTGCTGTTTATATAGAGTGCAGACAATAGAAATATCATCACTATTGTCTATGTGTTGGTGGGTTGGTGCTGTGTGTGTGTGTGAAGGTGTTGGTTGTTATTGTGTGAGATATTGGGTGCGGACAAGTAGGTGTTGGCGGGTTGTTTCATGTCAGGCTTTAGTGTTTCGTTAGTTAACGGGTTTAGTTTAGGTGATAGATTCTCTATTGAAGTTGGACAAATAAAACTTATTCTCGTGTCAGCATTTAGATATCAACTCAGTTCTTTTGTTTAGTGTAGAGTTTTTGTCTTTAATAATGGTTAGTTTTTTGGTTAAACACAGGTTGCATCATTTTGTTTTATTTTGGTGTATGCTTGGGCTGTCTTGCTGTGGACCAGGATACAGAAAAAGGCTCATTGTTTCTTTTCAGTTTCCAAATGTGTTTTGATAGAACTATCATATATAGATAAGTATCTCCAAGTATAGGTTACAAATATTAGACATACATAGATTTAGTATCTCCAAGTATAGGTTACAAATATTAGACATATATAGATAAATATCTCCAAGTATAGGTTACAAATATTAGACATACATAGATTTAGTATTTCCAAGTATAGGTTACAAATATTAGACATACATAGATTTAGTACTTCCAAGTATAGGTTGCAAAGATAGACATATATAGATAAATATCTCCAAGTATAGGTTACAAATATTAGACATACATAGATTTAGTACTTCCAAGTATAGGTAACAAATATTAGACATACATAGATTTAGTATCTCCAAGTATAGGTTACAAATATTAGACACATATAGATAAATATCTCCAAGTATAGGTTACAAATATTAGACATACATACATTTAGTATTTCCGAGTATAGGTTACAAATATTAGACATATATAGATAAATATCTCCAAGTATAGGTTACAAATATTAGACATACATAGATTTAGTATTTCCAAGTATAGGTTACAAATATTAGACATACATAGATTTAGTACTTCCAAGTATAGGTTGCAAAGATAGACATATATAGATAAATATCTCCAAGTATAGGTTACAAATATCAGACATACATAGATTTAGTATTTCCAAGTATAGGTTACAAATATTAGACATATATAGATAAATAGCTCCAAGTATAGGTTACAAATATTAGACATACATAGATTTGGTATCTCCAAGTATAGGTTACAAATATTAGACATACATAGATTTAGTATTTCCAAGTATAGGTTACAAATATTAGACATACATAGATTTAGTATCTCCAAGTATAGGTTACAAATATTAGACATACATAGATTTGGTATATCCAAGTATAAGTTGCAAAGATAGACATATATAGATAAATATCTCCAAGTATAGGTTACAAATATTAGACATACATAGATTTAGTATCTCTAAGTATAGGTTGCAAAGATAGACATATATAGATAAATATCTTCAAGTATAGGTTACAAATATTAGACATACATAGATTT
This sequence comes from Glandiceps talaboti, assembly GCF_964340395.1. Classification (NCBI taxonomy): domain Eukaryota; kingdom Metazoa; phylum Hemichordata; class Enteropneusta; family Spengelidae; genus Glandiceps; species Glandiceps talaboti. Next base: position 358,758 of record NC_135560.1, on the reverse strand, counting down.
GGTATCTCCAAGTATAGGTTACAAATATTAGACATACATAGATTTAGTATTTCCAAGTATAGGTTACAAATATTAGACATACATAGATTTAGTATCTCCAAGTATAGGTTACAAATATTAGACATACATAGATTTAGTATTTCCAAGTATAGGTTACAAATATTAGACATACATAGATTTAGTATTTCCAAGTATAGGTTACAAATATTAGACATACATAGATTTGGTATCTCCAAGTATAGGTTACAAATATTAGACATACATAGATTTGGTATCTCCAAGTATAGGTTACAAATATTAGACATACATACATTTAGTATTTCCGAGTATAGGTTACAAATATTAGACATATATAGATAAATATATCCAAGTATAGGTTACAAATATTAGACATACATACATTTAGTATTTCCAAGTATAGGTTACAAATATTAGACATATATAGATAAATATCTCCAAGTATAGGTTACAAATATCAGACATACATAGATTTAGTATTTCCAAGTATAGGTTACAAATATTAGACATACATAGATTTATTATCTCCAAGTATAGGTTACAAATATTAGACATATATAGATAAATATCTCCAAGTATAGGTTACATAGATTTAATATTTCCAAGTATAGGTTACAAATATTAGACATACATAGATTTAGTATCTCCAAGTATAGGTTACAAATATTAGACATATATAGAATAAGAATAGTTTTATTGCATTTCCAGGCCTCCGGCCCATTTGCAAGGAGGTTACAAAAATTCAAAGTCAGATCATGACTTTCAGTTACAGAGTGCGTGAAATCAAGGGATCTACATTACAGTGAAATCAAAGCACAGTTACATACAAACATACAGAGGTACGATAAAGTTATAAAAAATCAGAATCAACACTTAACTTGAAGACAAAATTTCTTTACGTCTCTGAAAAGCCTTATAGATATAACTTGATAGTTTCCTAAGGACAGCATCATCTTTTGAGGCCATCAGACGGTTAAATTTACATAGGTTAGGAAACAGTATGAAATTCTCTGGAATAAATTTCAATCTCAAATCATTATAAAGGAAGCATTCAAACAAAAAATGGTACTCGTCTTCAATCATATTTCTTTTACAAATTTGACAAAATCTAGCCGTACTTTCTATACCCTCATGTCTACCTGTTTCAATAGCTAAAGGCAAACATGCACACCGAAAACATGCCATAATCTGTCGTACTTTAAAATCACAGTTCAAAAACAAATATTTCTCGGGTTCAAGTAAACTCTTAAAATTTACATATGTACGCAATTTAGGTTTAGACTGTATATGAGTCCACCATAATTGTTTCGAAATGTCTTGTGCTCTTGCTACAAATTCACTAATAAAGATATCCTTATTTCCTACTTCTTGACAAAGCCATACGAGTCCAAACCCATAAGAATATAAAATATTTTTAACAGAGGATACCCAGTTGTGTCTACCCATTAAATCTAAATTATATAACATAAGATACGCTTGACGAGGCAATCGATGGGGAGGTAGCTCGATTAATTTAAGCCAAAAATTTACACAACGTTTAAGTGACCATACGAAAACTGGTACGCGTCCACACTCTCCTACAACTGCCTCGTTAGTCGCACTCGGTGGTAAGCCCAGAAAGACCCTACACCATCTACGCTGAAGACGTTCAATAATATCATAGCACTGATAGCCCCATATTTCAGAGCCGTACAGGATAATGGGTTTGATCATTGTATCAAACAGCATGAAATGTATGTCAAAAGGGAAACCGCCAATTCTTATATAGATAAATATCTCCAAGTGTAGGTTACAAATATTAGACATACATAGATTTAGTATTTCCAAGTATAGGTTACAAATATACATACATATATAGACAAGTGTCTCCAGGTATAGGTTACAAATATACATATATATATATATATATATATATATATATATATAGATAAGTATCTCCAAGTATAGGTGGCAAAGGTAAAAATACAGATAAATATCTCCATGCATAGGTTACAAATATAGGTATATATAAGTATCTCCAAGTATAGGTTACAAATATAGACATATAGATAAGTATCTCCATATATAGACAAGTATCTCCAAGTATAGGTTACAAATATAGACATATACAGATAAGTATCTCCAAGTATAGGTTACAAATATAGACATATACAGATAAGTTTCTCCAGGTCTAGGTTACAAATATAGACATGTATAGATAAGTATCTCCATATATAGACAAGTATCTCCAAGTATAGGTTGCAAATACTAGACATATACAGATAAGTATCTCCAAGTATAGGTTACAAATATAGACATATAGATAAGTATCTCCATATATAGACAAGTATCTCCAAGTATAGGTTGCAAATACTAGACATATACAGACAAGTATCTCCAAGTATAGGTTGCAAATACTAGACATATACAGATAAGTATCTCCAGGTCTAGGTTACAAATATAGACATATAGATAAGTATCTCCATATATAGACAAGAATCTCCAAGTATAGGTTACAAATATAGACATATACAGATAAGTTTCTCCAGGTCTAGGTTACAAATATAGACATGTATAGTTAAGTATCTCCATATATAGACAAGTATCTCCAAGTATAGGTTGCAAAGATAGACATATATAGATAAGTATCTCCAAGTATAGGTTACAAATATAGTCATGTATAGATAAGTATCTCCATATATAGATAAGTATCTCCAGGTATGGGTTACAAATATAAACATATATAGACAAGTGTCTCCAGATATAGGTTACAAATATAAACATATATAGTATCTTCATATATAGATAAGTATCTCCAAGTATAGGTTACAAATATAGACATGCATAGATAAGTATCTCCATATATAGACAAGTGTCTCCAAGTATAGGTTACAAATACTAGACATACAATGGATACATAGATAAGTATCCCCAAGTATAATATAGATATATATGGATAAGTATCACATGACTTTTAAATGCAATACATATGGAAATAGAATAATTTTTGAAGAAAAGAAAGTAAAGTAGATGGTTCCAGTGATTTTTTTTGTTCAGGAGTAAATAGTTTAAGAATTGAAAGTAACAAGTCAATACAGATACTGTAATGGGAGTAAGGACAGGACACCATAACATGTGGCACTTTTGTCAGACAATACACCTATTGTGATCACCTATATTTAAGATTTTTAAATGTCACATTCTTTTATTAGCTCCATGACACTATACAGTACAATATACAGTTACTTGTCACATAGACTGTTCTTTCTATTATTTTCATTAAAAAAATTATGAATTTTATGTTATGCTGACTGAAATAGAAACCACATTATACTACTTCAGTGCTAGTACTACATGCATATTAATAATGATCAAATCAGTGAGGAAAATCATTAAAATACTGTTAAAAACAATCAGAGCTCTTTCTTGTATTAAAACTCTGTTGATCAAATGAACAGCATCAATACAAGACTACTGGGTGGGGGGGGGGGGGTTACAGACTGGACATCACTAGATCCTATGTCCCATAAAAAACTATGTCAAAAACACAGATTTAATCTGATCACTCTCCCAAGCCTTCTTTTTTCATACATTTGTACTGTGATTACTAAATTTAAATGTCCAGTCAACTGTTGATAAGACATGGTAGTTACTACTAATACAGCAAAAAGTTATGACCGTACACATTTTGACTCCAAAATTGATATTGCCTAATGCTCGAACCACAGTTCATAGAGTTATGATCTTGTGTATAACAGGATCTCATGGATGGCATGTACCTCATTTGTAGCAACTGCGATGTAACCCAATCGCTTACCCTATATCATATCCATAGGGGTGCAACTACAAAATAACTCTTCAGTTTGAATTAAACTGAACAAAGTAAAGATTTATTTCCTTTTTCACTTAAAATTCACGACAAATGATCCTTGATCAGATTATGCCTGAAATTAAAAATTCATTACATTTTACAGCAAAAGAGTCAATGAATGTCATGCATCATATTTTATAAATGAGCAGCCCCTGACATATTTTCATTTCTATTTAGAGTCTGCCACAACAAACAATGTTGCAAATTGAACCCATCAACAAATCACAAGACATTGTACACACTATACATCTTTTCAATTCGTCAGCTATGGAAAGTGGTGGCCAAATTACAATTTTATGAGAGACATGTTAATGCCACAAATATGGATTATCACATGGACCTAATAAAGTATGTATCATCAAAAACATTTAATTTGTACAGAATTTCTCCTGTTGCTCAAAATATTTTTTTCAGGAAACCCACACCGTGATGACTCGGATGACACGTTTCAATTTGACATTATTTATTATTATTATTTATTTGCCAGAGGTCGAAAAAAAAATTTACATATCAAGTGAGGAAAATGAAATAATCAAGTAATCACATCGCCAATGAGAAAAAAAAAGTATATATAAAAGAACAACTTGAACTTCTGGCTGGACCACAAAAATAGTTTGTTCAAACTAGTCGAGTTCGAGGCCCAAGGAAAACATATACAGTAATATGATATAAAAATAACCAAAAAAAAAACTTGAAATAACAGACCAAAACGAAAGCAAAACACACACACACACACACACACACACACACACACAAACAAACAAGCAGGGAAACACACACACACACACACACACACACACAAAGAAAACATATGCTCGAAGAGCGATGTCTTAATACCAAAAAAATACACCTGTTGAAAATATATACAAGGGGCAAACGAGGGTTATAACGATGTTTTCAGAGTAAATTGACTTAGACTAGTAAATACTGTTTTAATTTGGATTTAAAGGTAGATCTTGTTCCTATCTTTTTCAGTTGGTCAGGTAACGAATTCCAGTGTTTTGTGGCTGTGTATTTAAAACTGTGTTGGCTCAAAGTGAGATTAACTTTTGGAATGTAGAATTTGTCTCCTGTTGAGAGTCGCGTCACATAATTATGTGGTATTGAGTCGAGGTAGTCGTGCACTGTCTGTGAGAAATTGTTGTTTTTCAAATCAAAGATAAATAAACAAGTATTAAATATGCATAACTGGTGAACATTTAAGATGCTAAGTTGGTGAAACAGAGGGGCAGAGGGAGCACGAAAATCAGAAAATGTGATGAGTCGGAGTACTTTCTTCTGAGTACTTTCTTTCTTCTTTCTTCTGACATGGATTGGTATAAGTTGTTAATACATGTCACACATCCAGATATGGGCATGACTTGGTTATCATTGCTTCGTAATTGTCCTTTGTGCAATTGACTGTGATGGCGCTGTTCTTCCTGTCTGTATGTCCCATGGGGGTATTACCTTTGCTATGTTACTACTAGTGCATGAAGCACTGCTGTGTCCTGCACTGGAAATGACGAGATTGCAGGTCCACAAATTAATATTACTACCGGAGTTTTCCGAAAACAAGCCCATCCGTAAAGTTGTCCATGGGTGATCATTTGGCGGGTGGGCGTCTAATGGGGTTTTCAGATTCACTACGGCAAGAATTTTGCCTTATTATATTGGTAACGTTAGTTTTTATTTAGTTCCAATGTTCCGTTGAAAAAAAACGTAAACTTAGAGTGCCAATAATAAATGGATGTTTTTACATGAGAAGAATGTGATCGTGAAGGTAGATACAGACACCTTTGTGCTGAGATCGATCAACAAGTCGGCAGATGACTCATGGAGATCCGCAGATGTCACTGTCAATGCGACACACTGGGTCTAAAAATAGGTCAGGGTAATTTGCATGGTGAGTGTGCACACAAAGTGAATTACATCAAGTGAGAGTTGAAGTAATGTGTAATGTCATGTATAAATGAGTTCATGGAGATTTAACGATCGGTACAAGGCTAATGTCAAGTTTATCCAGGGTGAACAAATCATTTTGTGAACTGGTGGTCCCCGGACCAGTGATGAAAAAATGCAGTGGTCCTGCTGAAAAAAATTAGTGGTCCCATGTCCCGCTAATGTGAAACATTGAATCTTGCCTATGAATCTGTATATTCAGACGTACACTACTTTTAGTTGAACAATATCCAATTTATAATAATAAATATAACGTTGACATGCTTGGTTTCAGTCAATTGACAATTCTATTCTATTTGTATTGGTTATTTTTGAGGCATCGATGAAACGAAAAACATCGAATGACGACTTCACTTGGATCTCACGAAGGATCAGGAATTGACAGAAATATGCGACAAGAACATTGAAAAACAGTTTTACTTAGTCATGATTGCAGTATAACGACAAAAGTTGTAGTTACGTTTTGTCAAACTTGTCGGGAAAACCCAGACATTTGCTAACAAACCATCACAACTGTACAAAGAAACTGACCCCTTCAAAGTTGATCCTATAAAATCTCACGAACAAAAATAGGAACACATACATTGCCTGACTAGAGAGGTAGTCCGTGTGACGGTATCGAGATAAATTCAAATTCGCCAGTCCTCAAGGCTTTGGCAAATATCACACTACAGTGCTAAAAAAAATACTTTGTTGACTATCTGTAACTCTAGAATCAGACTGTTCATTTTGTGTCATGCTGGTCAGTAGTTTTCCTATAAATCCATAGCTCAAAAGATTGACCATTTTCTGTGTTGTCCATTTAAAACTTTACAGCCATTCGCATTTCAGATCAGGTCTAAATTATTTACGAGATGGGTAGCCACACTGCACTGCACATGTACTTGAGAAATGGTAGCTTATTTGAGAGGTAGTGTGGACGTCCTATGTTTACAGATAGTAACAGATAATATATGGTGGGAAATGCCTTGGCGCATACCATTTCTCTCTAGGGTTGGTCTTAGCACATTAATTTTAGTTACACCTTAATTGCATGTAAGGAGAAAATGAAACAGGTGGTGTATATTTTTGATCGTGTAATGTTTTATATATTACAAAGTAAGTGATAATAAGCAGCATAAATGCTCAGATTTGGAATGCATTTGTGTTATGTGTCTAACAAGCAATCTACACACCCGAAATGGAATGGGCCACTACGAGCCACTGTACACATGCATTGGATGGGAGACTTCATTTCATGAAAGGGGTTCTACTATAAATCATTTGAAGCTCCTTTATGAATAAAAGCAACAATACAATCAATGCTGATAGAATGATAGCATATAAAATGTTTCATTTGATATATTTGAATTATCATAAAATGAAATTATTATTCTTATCTTCCTAATTGTTGTGTTCCTAAACTGGTATGTCCCCATTAGTAATGATATGAGCCACATGGCTGTTGAGTGTTGACTGCCAAATAATCGCCCTGAGCTTCTATTTAGTTCCTTTGTTGTGGTTCCGAATTTCCTGATTTTCCGAATAGTGGCCCAGGGCTAGTTTTCAGAAAACTCCGGTATATATTGCTATATATTCCAACGCTGAAGGATTTACATTGGCTGCCAGTCGAACAGCGAGTTCGTTATAAAATTCTTTGTATTATCTTCAAAATTATCTGTCAAGGAGAAGTAGCGCCAAAATACTTGTCCGAACTTATCAGTATCGATCATCCATTACATAATACGAGAAAGAGTGTTGGAATCAGGTTGAATCCTTGCTCTATTAAAGATCATGGAAAACAACCTTCTAAAACGTATGGTGACAGGGCTTTCAGTGTGTATGTTCCTAAACTATGGAATAGTTTACCACTTGATCTTCGACTACTTGAGAAATTTGCTCCTTTCAAGAAGAGTCTTAAAACGTATATTTTCCGACAATGCTATTGCTGATGTTTATTAAATTGATTGCTAATTTTCAAATCCGATTTTGGTTTTAGACACTTTTAAAATATTCATTGTGTTCTTAAGCTAGATTTTTGTTCTTGTTGCTCTTTTGCTAGTCTTTCTCATTTTGTAATGTTCAGACCGCTGAGACATGTTTGTGTAGTGGTCTTTAAACAATAAATTATTATTATTATTATTATTATTATTATTATTATTATTATTACAAGTGGAGGGGTTTGAATAGTATATAATAACAAGTCATTGAGAATGACATAGTCCCCGCTATAATTGGGTTTTAAGGAATTATCACTACTGTGATCACGCAACAACATTTGTGAACCTAAAACAAACAGACTTAGATATGTTGTGTGTGCTTGTTGGACATGGAATATGCCTCCAACAATAAAGGATTGGTTGGGTATGGGGGATCATATCACGATGAAAATGGAGTCTGAGTTATGGCTTTGGACATGGAAAATTCACAAACAAAATGGCTGCCAGGCAGCCATATTGGATCGTATCACGACAAAAATGGATATGCACATGTATGTCATAGAACGCTGTCCTAATACCAACTTTGAATGAGATCTGTTCAAGCATGTCTTAGTAATGGCTTTGGACATGGAAAATTCACAAACAAAATGGCTGCCAGGCAGCCATATTGGATCGTATCACGACGAAAATGGATATGCACATGTATGTCATAAAACACTGTCCTAATACCAACTTTGAATGAGATCTGTTCAAGCATGTCTGAGTTATGGCTTTGGACATGAAAATTCGCAAACAAAATGGCTGCCAGACAGCCATATTGGATCGTATCATGACAACAATGAATATGCACATGTATGTCATAGAACACTGTCCTAATACCAACTTTGAATGAGATCTGTTCAAGCATGTCTGAGTTATGGCTTTAGACAGGGAAAATTCGCAAACAAAATGGTTGCTAGGCGGCCATATTGGATCGTATCATAAAACAAATTGACGTGCATATGTATGCCATAGCATGTTGCCCTTGTACCAAGTTTGAAAAAAATCATTCCAGGCATCTCCAAGAAACGGCTGCGGACGGACGGACGCACGGACGGACGGACGGACGGAACCCAATCCATAAGTCCCCGTTCCGGACTTCGTCCGCGGGGACTAATTGTGTGAGAGACAATTTAGAGGAATGATGCCTGTTGGTCCTATTGTCAATAAAATACAAAATACATTTTCCTTAGGAGGCAACATTTTGGGGCAATTTATGGCAATTATGATTTGGCAAAGGACAAAGGGCAATTTTAGACCAAGCAAAACCAAATATAATGCAAAGTGGACCCGTTTTAGACTCTTGAGTTCGAAAAAACCCTGACGCCATTTTAGGCCAAATGACTTGAAAACGAACTTGAAGGTTGGCACATAAATGTATACTCAAATAAGGTAGCCCCCCTCCCCCCCCCCCCCCCCCCCCCCCCCGCTGATATTTGTCTGAACAGCTCGCATCATGACCAAGCAAGGTCAATAGGCCACATACATTGTTCTGTTATGATTTATAATGTTGCCGATAACATTCCCTGAAAACAATATTTGCAATGAGCATTACTATATTTGTAATATTATTATTCCCAAATAGCTGCAGTTTTCAAAACATCGTAGACTTTCACAACATTCTGTAACAAATATCCCTCGCCGGCCGTTCAGCAAATTCATGTAACATAATGTAATACAATGTACAGTCCAAAGTAATTTATATTATTCCACGCAGTGTTTAGTAGTTACTGTAGTATTTCTACTATGCAGCAGGACATTGACAGGTACAATTACTTTGATTATACAGTGTTGCAAAGTTTACTGAAAAGATTATCAATTTTTTTCCGACACCCTGCAGGCCCTCTGAGCTGTGCGAGTGTGATAAAATTTGAGCCAGGTTTTTGAGTTATTGGTACTTATTTTATTGTTCACAATATATTTGTGTGCCGTTGTGGTGGAGTCAAATGATGTATCCATTCGTTGCAAAACTTGGCCTCAGATTTCTGTTTGCTATGAAGACAGGTGTACTTGATATTTAAGGATCATTTACAGAAATAATAGTTATAATACCAACGCAGCGTTAGATTTGTTTACGAATTACGTCGCTGTACCCATCATCAATGTCGCTTATCAGATGTCACACTAAATGATTGTGTTGCTTCCCATCAGAAAATTTAACTGAAGGTAAGGGAATTTTTGATCGTAACATATTCAGTCATGAAATCATCAGGTTTCTGGCAATTTCCATGACTTGTTTAGAAAGATATACAGTTCAATAATATTTGGAAGCAACAGCATAAAGTTAGCGCTAAATATTACGTGATAACAATCAATCCCAGTCAACCAGATGCACATGGTGGTATGTTTGTGCCTCATGTGTATGGTACCGAACAGACTAGCCTGTCTGTCAGTGTCACATTTTGCTTCTTATCTTCAAGATGTTTTAAGAAAATGAAAATAGTCATTGTGTGATCAACAGAATTTCTCTTCCACTGAAGTTTAGACAACATTTAGTTGTATTCTCATGTAAACATTGTTGATCATGCATGATATGTCACACTGACCTCATTTCCTTCGACGTCTGTATGAAACTAGGTCAAGGGTTAAATTCACCGAGAACGAACATTTCGCTACATTGCTAATGCTATAGTCTTGCTTTGCTGTGTAATCGTCAAATATTTTCCAGATAATTCTGAATAAATTTCTTATTTTACACTTTGGGCCTTTTAGTTTTGTCTGATAACCAGCCACCTTGAATACTATGTACTCACTTTATTCCACTTTCTCTTGATTGGGTTCATTACCATCCACACAGTGACACGAAGCAGTTTCATTGTCTTTCAAAAAAGTACCCGTCCCGTTCGTACTGAAGACTTACTGTACATGTGGCGTGGTGTATCGTCTACGACTATATTTGCCTCGTATTAGTTGTAAAATGAAATAAAATTTGAACATGCTGAACAGAACTATGGCCAGGCATGTCTTATTTTTCTTTTATTTATTTATTTTTTTGTTTTGACGTAACTGTACTGTGTTGTGTCTATATGAACCTGTGTTTGCCATGTAATTTTCCAGGTAGACACAAAAATGGCAACACTGAATTGCAACATCAGTACAGCGTTGCATCTTTTTATATTGATTTCGACTATGATACATGCTATGTATCAAAATAAAAGCAATCAACTTTCCGTAGTCTGTCTGAAAGCAAGACAGACAATCGGACTACGCATTACTGCTCAAAAACAAAAACAAAACAAAATATTATCATGAAGCTGACTTGCCTTCTTTATATCAGTTCAAACACAATTTTCGATTTCACTTTGATCATGAGCCACAACCAGGGAACTCCTAACTTGGTCAGGGAACTCAGTTATATTTACATGCTTACTGGTTCGGTAAAGGTTATTATTGTGAATGGCAAGTACAGTGTGTATACTAGTATTTTTTTTAGAGTGTTGTGTTTTTTGGTTCATTGTGCACGATTGAAATAGAAACAGGGTGAAATGCACATAAAATCGTAAGTGGTAATTCGTATTGGGGTAGGAAACGAGGTCAAGTCAAGTAATCTTTCAAAAAATACCCAAAACAGTGTGTCATGTTTACGGCACGTATATCGTTTACCACTATTTTTGTCTCATAAAATAAAACAAAATTTGAACATACTGAAGAGAACTATGGCTAGGCATGTCTTACAGTGCAATTTTTTGTTTTATTTATCTATTTATTTTCTTTTGATTTTTGACGTGGGAGCGTGACGTATTCACTGCACTGTGCGTCTGTGCTATGTCCATATGAACATGTTTTCGCCGCGATGTATGTAATTTTCCAGGTAGACACAACATCATTGTTGCGTCTTTTTATATTGACTGCGTCAGTGGTACATGTTATTGTATCAAAATAAAAGCAACTCTCGGTAGTCTGCTTGAAAGCAAGACAAACAAACCAGACTACCATGCATTACAAAATATTTGCAATGCCCCTTTCTGTTTTTAAGTCAACTTGTGTAAATTTTAGCAACTTGTAAATTAATGATTATTCCTAGTCGTTCGGCAAAGTCATGTAAACAATAAACTAGTGAGTTGGTTGCTTTCATTGCCTATCATTTTGTGCATATGATGTGTGTACGGCACACCTCGTACTGCTGCATACACACATAAATGCAGTGCACATAACATGCCTGATTCGCGTGATAACTATAGCTACATTGTAATACATTCTAGTGACGTCAGTCGACTTGCACGCGTAAAATATAACAGTCGCCATCTTTATAACACTGCACTTGTCAGCAAGCTTCACGACTGAGAAATTCTGGATAATAATATTGATATTCCTGTTACAATCAATGTAGTGATACTGTGATCGATCCCAACTATATTGTGTCCTTATCGTTTGAATTTGGCATGTGTCACTGGGAGCCGGAAATATGTACGTACCCACATGCACATCATGTTGTCAGTTGAGTTGGAGAATTTAAAAGCAGACGATATTTTGTTGGATAAAATCCAAGTATAAACAATAATATGCAGTATGGAGCAGTATGGAGTCAACGATCGTGTCAACTTGTACTCAAATGTGTGTGTACACTTACTTTGAAGATTTTGTGATAAAAGACTGAACCAAGCTGCGTAAATGGAATTGTCAAGGACGGCTGGTATTTCTAGGTATTTACAATTTATTCTGGTGATTTTAGAGTTTTAGAATTGCATAGGTTTGATACAGATAATTTCAAAAATCATGAAACCTTGTTACAACATATATCACCAACCCATACATTCAAACAGCAATGATGTTTTTTCCTAAATTTGAAATTTTTAAAGTGTTTTATGTCTAATTTTTCAAAAAATCACATAATATGATTATTTTGGTTACCATGGCAACTGATGTTCATTAAATGACCACCTTTTTTGAATTCAGCATGACAAACTACCCTTGGTAGTGGGGTCAATGTACAAATAAAAAGATATTTATCAGATTTATAATGTTATTTGTGAGATGTATGTGTATGTAATGAAAACATAATTTTCACGTCTACCTTATGTTGCCATGGAAACAGCCATCAAATTTTATACAGTTTATGTTACACCAGGTAGCACTAACTCATACATGTCTAATACAAGGACATTTTTTCACTGTATTATCTTTTTTTTCAATGTTTTATGTCAAATTTTGGAAAAATGATTAACATATTATGGTGATTTTGGTTACCATGGCAATAGATGTTCATAAAATGACCCCCTTTTTGAACTCTGCATACAAAACTACCCCAGGTAGGGTGGTTAATATTCTAATAAACCTGATTATTATTATTTTTATCATTATTATATTAATACTATTTTATAATTATTATTATTATTATTACTACTACTACTACTACTACTACTACTACAAGTGATGGGTTTTAAATATTTAAACAATAATGTACGCCCTCCCAGCCCATAATGGAAGAAAGCAAACTTTGAACGACATAATGGGCGAGGTGACAGCTGAGCCCATTATGGAGTGCAAAGTTTGTTTGAGTCCATTATGGACTAGGAGGGCGTACATTATTGTTATTATTTTATAGTTTTGCCAATTCCAGTGAATTTGCAGACCGAGAAACGCAAAACAATGTATAAAATACACAGCGCTGAACATCGTCTGCCATGTTCGGCCCGGAAGCTGAATATTAATCATAGCGACACACGTACATACACGTACACACACATATACACTTAAATGAACTGCTGTGAACACAAATTTGTTTCATGAATGCGTTGTATTTTTAAAAAGTAGAAATAACAATCATAAGTAACAACATACATTTCGAAAAAATACCTAGTCGTATGAAGAAACAGAACAAATAAGCTTGTATTGTTATGCTCGTTCTGGGGCCGCGGTGCCCAATAACGGAGTACATTATCAGTAATAATGTACAGCGATGACGTCACAAAATTCACTGGAATTGGTAATGCTATAATATAATATATAATAATGAAAAATGTTGGGAGGACTTTAGAGGAATATCACTTATGGTTGTTGTGTAGGAGGTGTAAAGGTTGATGTTTTACACCCACAACTAATTGTTCAACATTTCCCATTCAAGCTTCAAGTCGTAACAATTGGGAGCTTGGTACTTGCCATGTATATGAATAAAAGTATAACAATATTATTTTATTTATGACTAAATTGGCACTAGCACTGCGGCCAAGCAAAGATCTCAATTGTCCAATATTCCCCGAAGCATTTAGGCACTAATATTTTATTAAAAGCTACGGTAGTGGTAGCGACGACTCAGATTTTCACAAAACCCCTTTGGTCTCTACTTACGATTTTTCAGACAGATTGGTGTGCATTTGAAAAAGTTGAACATGCGAACTAGCGAAGGCCTGTAATTTTTTCACATTCCCACACACCAGTTTGTTTATGTATGTACATGTAGCACCCTCCTTGCATTGTAAATTATGTAGTCTGGCCTGGCCCTTTGAAATTTGGGATCGTAATTAGACCTTGTAATCGGCACAGATCTTCTGACATACATGTTAAGCTTTTACGACCACTCAGTTTGTGACTCATTGCATATTTTATTTGGACTTGAGTAACAAAATATTTGGTATTTTAACTCTTTCACCACCGATTCCGGCTACATCAGGAACGCTCTAGGGCGCCCACAGATTTCCGCTACAGCGGGAACACCAAAGTTTATTCACCTACTCTGCCGTAATACCATTCAACGGCAGCTATTGCTACAAAACATGCTGCCATAACTAGTTCCACACATGCGTATTAGCCTGGTTTATCTCGCCTGCCACATGGAACACATGGAAGTGAACGGTTTTCAAGTACGATCCAAATGACAAGCGTTTTTCGCTAGCATAATCGAATTTCAACATGGCGGAAGTAATTAACGGCTCTCCTAACATCTCCTATGATGTAAATTTGTCAACTGTCCAAAGAAATTTCCACATAATTTCACCAGAAATACATCGTTGAATACATGCAGTTGGTCATGGATACGGTACAAGTGTCAGAAGTACCGCTAAGTTCGAGTGATCTCCCAAAGGGGAATTTACGGGTGTCGTAGTGAAAGTCGGCAAAATGTTGACTGGTAACCTACATCCATACTATGGCTGTGGGGCCAATTTTTATCGATATAAAGAATTATTTTGGTCATATTTCTTTGTGGCAACATTCTATAATGAATAATACTCATTCAAGTTCAATTTATACTGGTCAGTGGTGGGTAGATTACGCACGATCTGACGAATTTCTGATCGGATTTTAAGCGTGTTTTTCAAAAATGAGCAACTGTAAGTATTTTTACATCAATTTGATTACACCACACTCACTCTCGCCCTATGTTAGTGAGGGAGCTGGTGGAGAACAAACAATCCCATGAGGCTATTGGTGGTGAAAGTGTTAATAGCAAACACATTCCATTGTAGGTGTATGTCAGATGTATTTTTTTAATAAAACATGGCATTTGTAATGTAAGCGTATTTTATGTTTCCATGGAAGCCACTCTCCAATTTTAGATAATCTGTCTTACAATGGATAGCACTAGTGCATATATGCCAAAAGGAAGGAATCTGTTTGTAAAAAAATTTTGTTCTTTGAATTTTACATAAATTTTGCCAAATAATGCATAATATGGTGATTTGGGTTACCATGGCAACAGATGTTCCTAAAATGATAACTATTTTTGAACTCAGCATAACAAACTACTCAAGATAGGGTGGTCAATATGCAAATAAACTATGTTATAATTAAATTTATCATGTTATTTTCCAGATATGTAGGTGTTTAACCAACACAACATTTTTCACTCTACTCTATGTTTCCATGGAAACAGCTGTCCTATTTTAGACAATTTGTGTTACAACAGATAGCCCCATGTCATATATGTCAAAAACAAGGAAATTTTTTCATTGATTTTCATTTCTTTCCATGTTTTTTGTCAAATTTTGGAGGAAAAAAATCATCCACATATTATGGTGATTTTGGTTACCATGGCAATGGATGTTAATAAAATGTCTCCCTTTTTTGAACTCAACATACAAAACTACCCCTACAAAAATTATTATTATTATATAATATTATTTGATTATTATTATTATATTGTACAGTACTGCTTTGGGTTAGAATGTGTGGGGTATATATATACATATATACATACCACAAAAATGGTAATATATATATATATATATATATATATATATATATATATATATATATATATATATATATATATATATATATATATATATATATATATATATATATATTATCATTATTATTATAATTATTACTATAACTTTATTGCAGGATACACTCCCATATACTATAAAAACACAACATTTACATAGTACACAAGACAAACGTTAAAAAAAGCACTCTAAAAAATAGACAGACAGAAAAGATATCTTAAAAATGCATTAAATTCATATATCTTGAAGTTATCTTCGAGCGTAAAAAACAGTCGAAACAGCTGAAATTAATAAGTTCGAGCTACTCTTCACCCTGTCAAAAAATCTGAAGAGTAATTTTCTTCTAAGAGCTTCAAATGTTGGAACAGTATTTGACACGAACATAGCACTTGCATTGCAATCACGTGCATAGCCCATAATGATTCGAAAGGCATTGTTATAAGCAACTCTGAGATTGTTTAAACTTTTGTTACTGTACAAAGACCATAATTGTGAACAATACATATTTGTACAGAAACTTCTGAACAAATAAAGTTTGACATGAGTCGAACAGAGTGGAAACTTTCGAAGCATATTGGCACGAATTGGCCTCTTTTGACTCTTAATTGCTTCATCATCAAAACAATTATCTGACATAGCATAGCCAAGGTAAGAATGCCTATGTGCCACCTCAAGTGTTTTTCCGTCTAAACTCACCCGAGGTAAGTAGTCTATCTTAAGAGGACTCTTGCGGGGTATGAAGTACATACATTTTGATTTCATTGCATGATACATTATGTCATGATCGATGCCATAGCTTTCACATATTGAAATAAGCTCACGGAGACCTCTTACTGAAGGACACATTAATGCCAGCCTGCCGAGGTCATCAGCGTACATAAGATGATTAATAGTTACTCCACCTATATTACAACCCTTTTTATTCATCATCAAACGAGTACTCAGCCCATCCATGTACACGTTGAAGAGCTGAGAGTAAAACACTACCCTGGCGAACCCCATTTGTGACAGAAAAGAGAGATGGCCTTGCCTGACCCCACTGTACACAAAAGGTTTGGGTTCTGTACCAGACCATAAGTAAACGGATAAAGTGACTAGGTACACCCCTGGTGATTAGTTTTCTGAAAAGTGTCCAATGATTTACACGGTCAAAGGCTTTAGTTGCATCAAGGAAACAAACATATATAGGACTATTATATGACTGATAATAGTTAATAACTTCTTTCATGACATAAATGCACAGGTCTGTAGAATGATTCTGCTTAAATCCGAATTGAAAATCTTCCGTATTAAGCATAGCTTTGCAACGTTCTAAAATTATAAGTTCAAGTATTTTTGAAGACACAGTTGAAAGTGCAATCGGTCTATAATTGTCTTTGCTGGTAATATCTCCTGTTTTATCCTTGACAAGTGGAACAATCATAGTTTTCATTAGGTCCTCTGGTAGAAATGCATGGTGAATCATAGCTGAAAAAGACCAAGCTAATAAGAAATGTATACGATTACTTGCATGTTTGAAGTGTTCACTTGAAAGGGTATCTGAACCGGCAGCCTTTCCAGTGGAAAAACTGTTAGTTGCAGTCAAAATTTCAATACTTTTAATTTGAGTAAAGTCATCAAAATTGTCTTGTGTGTTCAGCCAAGACTTAACATAATCCTCATTTGAATTGTTTGTAACAGAGTTCAGTAGTGTGGCGTAGTGATCACTCCACATCTCCGCAATATTGCCCTGACCAGATCTACCATCAATAGTTGATGAGAGGGGTGGTGTTTTACTGCTTACGAGACGAACTTTTTGCCAGAAGCTGTTGCAGTAATTTTGACTCCAAGAAGTTGCAAGGCCATCAGCTCGTGATATATGCTCGTTTCGTTGACTAAAATACTGATCTAATTGAATTAAAACAACTCTTTCCAGGAACTTATGCTCAAATAAAAGGTAAGAAACAGGTCTATAATTAGATAAAACGTTAGAGTCGAGACTGGCCTTTTTCAATAAAGGTCGAACTAAAGCTTGCTTGTAAAATTTAGGAACTGTACTCCAGTAAAATGAAGTATTCACGAATTTGACTAGATCCTGTATCACATCAGGAAGGCAAAGTTTCAATAATTTGGTAGGAATAGGGTCTAATACACAGGATTTCGAGTTCATTGCTTCAATAACTTCAGTAAGACTGGCTTCGTTGACAGGAGTGAACTCCGGAAAAGAATACAGCATTGACCTCTTGACCTTTTCTAAGGCCAAAGAACTTGAGAATTTTTTCCGAAGCTTAGAGATTTTACTTGAAAAGAAATCCAAGAATGACTGAGCCAATTTAGCTTTGTCGACATGAATCGGTAAAATTGAAGCAGACTATTTCTTTCACCTATTAAATCGTTAATGATGCTAAATAGTCTGATCAGCTGTTTCAATACGAGTCCTGTGATGCGATGCAATGCATATTTGCCCATTGCTGTTAGTGATCTCCTGGCCAATGACAACATGTAATGTGAAGCTTTATGGAACGTTGTTGCATAGAACTCACCATAGAAAGAGTCAAGTTTAATGGCCAAAAACAAAATTTTTTCTGGTCAGCACCCATCACTTTAAGTAACCCCCCCCCCCCCCCCTTCCCGTGTTATTTTTTTTCTAACATAAGCCAATTAAGGCTGCAGATGAAAGGGAAAACACAGAAGTAACTCTCCCTACATTAATTGCCACCAGTGAAGACAACTGCAAAAGTAATCATGAACCAACCTATGACATATGCCCCACATACACACTTGCTGTAAAGTACTAAATAAAAAGAACACTAACTGCAATGATAAGTAGATTGATTAACATTTGTTGAGAATTTAAAAAAAATTATCGCATCGTCGCGCCACTTTAGACAACATTTCCCTTATGGGAGGCATTCATTTTAAATCTGGTTGTAAGTTGCTATAACTCATTTGTAGTCTGACTGAGTACTTTATATCTAGAGTGATTTTAATGCGTAACAAAATTGTTCATTAAAACTGTAAGCTATATCAACAAATTTTATAGGACATATCCGCTTTGTTGTGGTTAACGTATGTACTAAATTATATTGAAATTCAAGTATGCATTCTTATGATATATCCTAATTACCGAAAATCATTAATCATGCAAATTAGTTATTAACTCTATAATGGTACATCAACAAACTTTATAGCAGGGGGGGGGGGGGGGGGGCGATGCCAGTCACGTGACACGCTATCGCGTCAGCGCAATGAAGCTCATTCAGTATTGATACACTTCCTGCCTACCCCTAGCACTGTGTACTGCTGGATACAAATTCGCTGTTGACAACAGATTGACAAGGTACGTACATTTTCACGTTTCATACGTTTTAAATTCGTCTTTCCTTTATTTTTGCCATCGTAATTTATTATGTGTACTGGTAAATCAGATCGAAAAGTATTCAGCGACGTGACCGTGTATACCGTACCATACGTGTACATGCCGGCCTGCAGTTCATTGTATTTGTAGTTCGGTAGGTCGCGGTCGCGTTTTTACCAAAATGAAAAAAGCACATGGATATCCCATTTTCTAGAATCAACTTCAAGGCAGCATTTGTTGGATACCTACATGTCCATTGATAATTAATGACTGTGATAGTTGTGACATTCAACGTCCAGCAAGCGACGTCTACGTCTAGTACGCTAGTGTGCAAGCTCGAGGTCAGGTGATCAGTGCACTACGCCTGGCATAACGTACCGCACCCGGTCTAACGCCCATAAGTTTACGTTCTTTCTGCATTCTCTGTCTTGCCATACTTACGGAAAAATGAAGTTTCACTCGTGTCGACAAGTAAACTATGTAGTTGTTTAACATTTGTACATGTGTATTGTTTCAGATACGTGCTGTTCCCAGTGAAATGAAACTGGTTGTGCCTTCGACGCATTTCTTGCAGAGAGTGTGAGGAATACTCCCGTAAGAAATTTTATATGTGATCGCTGCATAATGTATCCAGGGTGGCCCTAGTTATACGACAATGACACGAAAAAATATATTATATAAAATAAAATAAAAATGTGAGATTTACGGTGTTTTTTTGTATTTATAACAGCATTTCTGGCAAAGTGGTTTGTTCGAAAGTGTATGGTACTATTACTAGTACAACATTACATTAGGGGTAGACCATTCGATATCCTGGGGGGGGGGGGGGGGCTTGGAAGATTGGTGGAGAGTCATTATTTTTTTTCCCACCTGCTTGCCTGAGAATTATTTTTTTTCTCCTTCGCCTATGCTGGCAACTTTTGTTTTCTTTGCTTCTTTGAGATATCCGGATTTTTTTTTACGTCAACGTTGAACGCCTACATTTGTTGCCAAAATTTTCTGTTTGGTTTTCACACAGGGTAATACAGAGAGTAAAAAGATGCTGTTCTATCACACACAGATTTTATTTAGAAAACTACATATTTCATACATATTTGATTTTCAATTAAATAAACATCATTGACAGTTTTTATACCATGGTATGATGACACACTGAAAATACAAATCGGAAACTTGATTGGTGAGCTCAGACATTTAGATAGACCGGTCAGTTTCTCCAGCTTGGGGGGATGGGGGGTGTCAGTGTTATTTTCCATTGGGCCAACAAAAAGTCACTGACCCCATGAATAAAGTTTCATAGCATCTGACAGTAAGCTGTAGAGGAAGAGCTTTGAGACTGGAATATGTGTACCTCTTGTGTGAGTGTGTGTGAATGGGGGGGGGGGGGGGTTCTAGGGCCCTGGAGGATTTTTACTTCTAAAGGCAATGTTTAGGCCATTCACAGACACTTTCAGACAATAATTAAGTTCTTTTATAAACTATCCAATAGTAATAGTAATAGTATGAAGATTACCGTTACAAAACAGTCAAGTTCACTTTTGCCCCAAAGTGCAAGATAAGTGAAGCACTGATTGTGAAACAGCCAAAAAATTACATATAACTAGTGTGGTAGCTAGGTAATACATGTATTATATGTATAATTGTATGTATAGTTATGTTTGAACCCTTACATGAAGTAATATTTAAACCATTTATGAAAGAAACAGAGACAAGAACAAATATATATATGTACCACAGGCTAACGAAACTGACTGGTCCCTGACATGTGTTTGAAACTGTTTGTCATGATTTGACAAGTGTCCTGGTTGGAGAGGTACGAGCAGGTTGAACAGTATACTCGAACCTGTAGTGCATCATTTCCCTATCAAGATATTTTTTTTTCCAGAAGCAGTGGTCCATCTTTTTTTTTCCATCACCCACTCATATCCAGATTTTTTTTTCAAGCAAATCCACTTGGCATCTTTTTTTCCCCCGAAATCTTCCAAGCCCCCCCCCCCCAGGATATCAAATGGTCCACCCCTTATAGGAATATGACGAGGCGTGCGTCGCCATCTTGAAATTAAGACAGTTTCGACTAGTCTTTGATGCTGCCGTATAGTCATTATTCGTGGAGCATTTAGTGGTGGCAAGATATAACGTAAATTATCATGAATCAAAATGTATAAATGTTGATTTTTTTCATTGAATACATGGTGTTTTTCTGTGAAAAAAACATCGTAAAATAGTGTTCGTCGAAAGCTCTGACTAAGTAGTTTGACCTGTCTCCTGCATTCGAACATAAATAATTTCACAACTGGACGTTTTTGATATTATTTAAGCAGTTTGGGATGATGCTTTTTAGCTTTACAACAAATGTGGAATTTATCTTGAGAAATTATTTACATATACACTCAAAATTCATTGAAAAACGGGAAATACTCGCTTGTACTAAGTTGTAGTGCAGCGGGGTCACGCTCTATTGTTCTAGGGGTCAAACCATATCACGTGGTAGGTATCGTCCCCCCCTGCTTTATAGGGCGTATAAACTTTGTTATGTTTAATGTATGAAGTAAATTATATTGAAATTGAAGTATGCACCATTAATTATGCAAATTATTCATTAACAGTTGTGTACATCAACAAACTTGATAGGACATATGTGTTTTCCTATGGTTAATGCATGCACTAAATTATATTAAATTTGAAGTATGCATTCTTAAGATATAGCCTAATTACCAAAAATAATTAATTATGCAAATTATTCATTTAACACTGTAAGGTACATCAATAAATTTTATAGGACAAGTGTATGTTGTTATGTTTTACAAATATACTAAATTATATTGAAATTGAAGTATGCAGTCTTAAGATATTGCGTAATTAGTTGATTTCATTGCTATGCAAATTTCCCTACTTACACATTAACAAAAATCTGGCTCAAAACCTAATCAGGTCTAGCCATTACCCTAAAGATTATACATTCCAAATTTCATTACAATTGAGCCAGCCGATTTTTAGAAAATGGTGACACACACACACTCACACACACACACACAGACATTTCTGCCCTAAAGTATCTCCTTTGTTACGGAAGGAAAAAATTCCTAGCAATTGCAACAGCTATTCAATACCAATAGAATCATGTGTGGTTGGGAGGGGGGGGGGGTTGCTTTCAACAAACAGGGTGTATGTTAATTGTTATGTTTAACAAATACACTAAACTATATTGAAATTGAAGTATGCAGTCTTAAGATATTGCGTAATTAGTTGATTTCATTGCTATGCAAATTTCCCTACTTAAACATTAACAAATCTGGCTCAAAACCTAATCAGGTCTAGCCATTACCCTAAAGATTATACATTCCAAATTTCATTACAATTGAGCCAGCCGATTTTTAGAAAATGGTGACACACACTCACACACACAGACATTTCTGCCCTAAAGTATTTCTAAAGTATCTCCTTTGTTACGGAAGGAAAAAAAACCTAGCACCAGCTATTCAATACCAATAGAATCATGTGTAGTTGGGAGGGGGGGGGGGGTTGCTTTCAACAAACAGAGTGTACTCAGGCATGCAGATATTATCATCATGACAGCAGCAAACATATCCTGTCAGTACCCCATTGCAACACTTCACCTTTATAGATAAAATACTTGAATGCAGTCAAATATTTGAATTACATAAGCCTGAATTTCATTTAAATTACCCTCAACAACATACATGTCCTGAGAGTCACTGTCCATTTAATGAATGCATTATCTAATATTTACTTCCTGGTAACAGATATAAGATTAAAAGACAAAATCAAGACTGCGATTATGGTATTAATTATTTGACAAAGGTGAAATCTTATAGCAAAAATAAAGCCATGGGAGCGAAGGGGGGGGGGTGTTACGTTTTACAAATCAGTTCTTGGGGAGGCCATATTTCAGTGAATGTTATAAGGGAATTTATGGAGGGGGGGGGGGTCTGAGGAGAAAGAAATGTTTTCAAAACCAAATGAGTGTGCCAGTTATGATTGCTAAATAGCTAAATTGTTTATAACACCATTGCTACTTACCATGCAAATATGTTACCTTTACAGTACATGTGTTTCAGTATTTAGTATATGTAAATATGTGTGATTTTTCTGTATCATTGTTTACCCTAATATAAACATGCTTCACTTCCTAAATGTTTCCAAACGGCTTAGAGAAAAGAAGGGAAATTGACCTGCAGTTCCCTTACCAATTTATGATTAGATGTATTTTATCCCTTTATCAAGTGTTCACCCACCTATCAACTTTGGCCTCTGTTGCCATGGCTACAATTGTATTATCTATTTGATTCTTCATCCAATTGGCATCACTTTCAGCATTTTCGGAGGTTGACATGAATATATAATGCGTATTATTAGGTGATGTGTTGATGAGAGCTTGTAAGGAACTTTGTGAATTCCACATACACTCAATCATCGCTGAGCGGTTATCAAACGTATGGAGAATAATGGGCGTGTCATTCTTCAGAATCTCCGACGGATACGTTACGACGCCATCTAGTGTCTGTACAGTAAAGGTAGCAGCTGGTTGTTGGGGGTCAAGTGGGTTCACTACGTTGTTTTGGTTATCTGCGAAGGATTTAGAACCAAGTGCCGACTTGGACTTGACTGCCAAGTTTGCTTGGCCTAAGTGAACATTGAACGTAGAGATTTTCGTGCGTTCATCTGCAAAATTCGATGGCTGCAGACTTGATTTTCCTAAAGCCAGCTGTAGTTGTGAAAATCCTGAAAATAAACCATGTTCAGAATCGTCGATTTCAACCTGGTTAGAATAATCGAGGAACTCCGACTCTGGTCTGTGTGGAGACTGTATTGCGGCTGTGACCAACTGGAACGATGTACCACGTACAAAATGGTAGAAATATATGATCATTACTGCTCTAAGACTCATTGTCGATCCAAAGGATTGGAGTACTCGTACACAACCAGTCGCCGACGATGTCGCCATGTTTACTTATTTACTTATTTACATAATTATATACCAATCACGTGTGTGCCAGAGATAACTAGTGATTGGTTTCAATAATATTTGGCGAAACGCAAGGAAACGAAACAAGGCAACTGTGATTTCAAATGGTGGGGTATTTGTTTTTACCTTCCCTATCGTTGTAATGGGGATGCGCGCGCGCGCGCGTGTGTGTGTGTGTGTGTGTCATCCCAATTCTCGCTATCTGCAATACCTTAGTCTGTAAGGTACGCCGTGACGGTGCGCCCTCAAACATCGGCCAACCCCTAACACGGAGAGGAGGAGGCCGGTGAGGGCGAAACGTCACGACGTATCTTACAGTCTATACAATTCTATGCATCGCTAAGGAGTCAAATGGAACGCAGTCTCGCGACCGCGCTTGCATTTGTCGACACCTACACTTCCGGTCGCCTATGTCAATACACGTGAATGTTTCTTCCCAACAGTTTAATTTGTAACAAATAAGATAAACGCAAGTTTTAAGCTCATATGATTATAGAGGTGGGAAATTTAAATATGTACAGTATCTTTCCAGAGCAAAATTACAAGAGATGTCTACAACTGAAAATGGGAAAGAAACATTCCTGTGTATTAGCGCACCGGAAGTGTAGTTGTCGACATTAGAACGCGTTGTCGCGCGACTTCGTTCCATTTGACCCCACAGTGATGTGTAGAAAGGGCCCTTATGTCGATTTTTGCTACATTTTAAGTTAAAAGTTAGACGCGTTCAAACATTGTATCACTTTTCGTTACCCGTGAGTTCGAAAGTGCGAATGACCTTGGTGACTCTCGGCATGATGTTTGATCGTTTTGGGTTAATATTTCTTTCTTCTCGAAAAAATTGGCAAAAAAAATCAATGGGAAGTTATAATCATTATCAAATTCATTTGAGTCACAAAGAACACAAGTATCGACTCAGTCACTTTGTCGTTTTCCTGTTTTAATTTTAATCCATACTGGCGTGAAGAGCATCTAAAATGTGCCAACATTCTTCAATGACTAATAATAATGATAATAACTGATGTTACGTAGAGCTTGAGTATTGGCACTGATGTATTCGAAGTAGTTTATTTTGTACTCTGAATTCATTAACATACAACTTTGTAGACGTCCACCTGGATGCGCTATTATTATAATGACTCGAGAGACGTTAGATCTTTTGATTGGTCGAGAGAGTATATTAATATTGGGACAATGATAAACAAATTAGAGAGAACAACGTATTATGTTAGTGTAAAAGGTGGGAGTCAGACTTCGCCAGACAACGGTGGTGCAAGGTCGCAGTGACGCTTGGTCGACGTGGAATGGTGCGTCGGTGTTCAGCTTTCCACGTGTATACATGCTCTTCGTCGGAACTCAATGTGCGTTGTTCACCTGTATAAAATGTCTACATCCACCTTTGAAGTAAGTGTGAGATAACTACTACCTACTGGCAACGAGAAGTTTCCATGTTGGATGTATAGCTATCAAAGGTAAAGGCTTTTGTGTGAAAAACAGTGCATATTGAGAATAGCGAACTTTAACATTCGTAAGGGAGTGTCCAGATCTTACTTCCAGTGGGGCCCAGGAGGATTTCCCCTTTTCCTTGTGTATTTTTTCATGTCCCCCCCCCCCCACAATGAGCATAAATTACCAAAACAGTGAAAATTAAAAAAGAGAAAAATCAGACATAGTATCCACTTACATAGTAGGAACATCAGAATTTAGATTTAGAAAACTGGCTGGAAAAATTAATGAAATTAAAATTAATATCATGGACATGAATGAAACAGATAGTGACTGAGACTGAAAGTGATACTTCTGTAATGCATGATCTAGGCAGTGATGGAGACAATTGTGATACTGATAGCTCAGAAAATTCATGTACTGATGATAACACTGATAGTGATTGTGATGAAACAAGTCTTGCACATCCTCACGGACAAGTTACTTTGAGAAGTGCCAGAATTAATATTGCAGTTGATTTATGTTGAATTAAATAATCATGATTTTTTTCCATTACCCCCCTAGAAAATTGTGAATTTTTTGTTTAGCCCCCCCCCCCCCCCATTCTTCCTGAGAAAAATTGATGCTCCCCCTCCCCGAAAATCCCCCGGGCCCCCTGGAAGTAAAATCTGGGCGCTCCCTAAAGACGATACGTATCGGACAATTTCTGTACACGTCATTTCGTCATTCCGACATAAACCATCTGTTCATCCGCCGACACTAGTATAAGATAGATTATGTTGAACTGTATTATTTATAACATAATTGCGTTGTATGTGATAATTTGGTGCTGATAAATATACTTTATCGTACATTGTAGTATACATTTTTAGTGGTCTGAGTACACACATGTATCATGAAAAGTTGAGAACAACACGCCTACGCCGTATGTAATACAAAGGTCGACGTCAACATGTGCGCTCGTACCTGAACTGACCCTTAGGAAATACGCATTCACTTTTCCTCACATTACGTTTTTGTTCCTAAAGCTATTTTGCTCACGCTCACAGTATAGTGTACCATGCCATCTAATTTCAATTCTGGCCAGTTTCACAATAATGAATGTTATTGATGCGCCAAACTTCAGTTGTTGTAGGTTAACTACTTTTACCCGTTGCACATGGGTCGTGTTCTACGTACTACATCATACAAGCGGTCATAACCTTAACGTGACGGTGTACACGTGTGTACGCGGCTGAAGTCGCGGTTACGTTGTTGGAAAAAAAACCCCAGATACTATCACACGTACATTAACAGTTTTGAGAACTGATATAATGTTTGGGCGATCAACTTTGAAGGTAATAAGAATGTGTATTTGACGCCGAAACGCGTCGTAATGGATGTCAAAGGTCACGCCTGTCACGAGCACGACGTCCTTGTTACCTGCGCCTGTCAGCAGACTCGGCCAAAAAAAGTTGAAAAAAATAAAAAAAATAAAAAACTTTTGTAAAAAATACATTTTGACTTTTAATATATATAATCCTTAAAAATTCTGGTTTGACGAAAAATAAAACAATATTCTCAAATAAATGAAAACTTGTTTCAATTGATATAATATGAACATGGAATAAAAGTACATAAACGGTTAAATTAGTTTATCAGTACGAAAAATATAAAAGAAATACTACAGCTAAAATAAAATTATAATTCTGGCCTGAACGGATTACCATATGGGATATCCCAAAACTCGTTCTTTGTAGAAGTTTATTTACATGATAAAAGAATGAAATTTACCCTTGTATTCAGATTGTACCAAATTGATGTCTGTGGTACTTCTACTTTCAGTTTCACGGTGATAGTTCGCAGCATTGTAACGATCATCTTGTATAGCTTGGCTTTTAACACAACATGCAAGCATACGTATGTTCTGTGTACGTCTGTAACGATGTGACATCAAGACCCCTTCTGTTTCAAATTGGTGTAGACAGTAGATGTCTCTCTTGCATGATCATATAAATGTGGGCTGTAAATGAAGGAAGTGACGTAATTTCTGACAAAGCTTGCCGTTTTTTCATTTTTTTTCAACTTTTTATTTTTTAACTTTTTTTCAACTTTTTTCAACGATCATTTTGCTTTGAACAATTTCCCTTCTAGACACCAAAAATATATTACAGAGATTAAGATGTCTTCATACAAAAGCGATTAAGATGACGACATAACCTTTGACACGTACGCGTCGCACAATTGTAAGTTGTAAAAACATGTGTATATGTTCTTCTGTTCGCTGGCGACTTCCCAGGCCGGGCGCGAGTTATAGGGCAATGCACGAAGGGGGACCGATTGTCTGCCATGGCAGACGAATACTCCTACCACGAGAACTTGTACAAGTACTGCAGTAAGCCATTACAATAAATTGTAGTCTTAATTTTTTGTTCTGAGCATTCTATCATTCCGGGGATGTACTTCAAACTCACGCAAGATTCCTCGGAATGACAAACACTGAATAACGCCACCTTTGGAATTTGTGACTATTTTTTGCATCTAAGGAAAACATACACTCACTAATTCTTGATGCTGCGAAATTCATTATTGTTGATACAGATTTGTGATTACTCTATTGTTGATGTTTGTCAGTACTTATTTATTTATTTATTTATCTATATATTTATTTATTTATTTATTTATTTATTTATTTATTTATTTGTTTGTTTGTTTGTTTGTTTGTTTGTTTGTTTGTTTGTTTGTTTGTTTGTTTTCATAAACAAAACTAACTAGGCCTGAGTTCGTAATAATTTACTGCAACTCTTTGCAGGATTTTGATATCAAGCATTTCCTTTCCAATACTGCATAAACATGTGCCTTTTGAGTCAAACTTCTTACTCTTACTCCCGGCGTCGCATACATAGATATTGTCATCATCATCATCTGTTGCAAGCCCCTGTGAGACTTTCAACATCGTTTTTAGGGTATCTTTTGTATTCTCTGCAGATTTTATGAGCTTCAGAGTAGGTTGTTATTACGATGCGTGTCGACATCACAGTTAACAGACTAAAATAGCCCTTAACTCCACGAAGGGCATAGTACATTCTAAACGGTATCATCCACAAGACCCACTTGTACTACACTGGTGTTTTTACATTTTAATTCAAAGGCCACAGGTCCAAAATACAAGTCACTATGAACAAAAACATAATACGATTAAAAAAATGTACAGTTCCAATTCATTTGTTTCAGCTCTTACAGTGGTAGAGCGTGTTTGTGAAAGGTTGCAAGAGTTTGTAAATCAAGCTACCTATACCTGGTTAGACTCTGGTTAGACTGTAAGATACGTCGTGACGTTCCGCCCTCACCGGCCTCCTCTCACCCGGGTTGGCGGATGTGTGGGGGCGCCCGTCACGGCGTACCTTACGGACTACTACCTGGTCAGATTATATCAGCCCAGTGAATTTTTCATAAGAAGGTGGACAATAAAAATATTGTTGAAAATAATATACTTGAACCTAGCATTGGCAAAAAAAAAATTCAATAGGAAGTTATAATCATTATCAAATTCATTTGAGTCACAAAGAACACAAGTATCGACTCAGTCACTTTGTCGTTTTCCTGTTTTAATTTTAATCCATCCTGGCGTGAAGAGCATCTAAAATGTGCCAACATTCTTCAATGACTAATAATAATGATAATAACTGATGTTACGTAGAGCTTGAGTATTGGCACTGATGTATTCGAAGTAGTTTATTTTGTACTCTGAATTCATTAACATACAACTGTGTAGACGTTCACCTGGATGCGCTATTATTATAATGACTCGAGAGACGTTAGATCTTTTGATTGGTCGAGAGAGTATATTAATGTTGGGGCAATGATAAACAAATTAGAGAGATCAACGTCTCATGTTAGTGTAGAAGGTGGTAGTCGGACTTCGTCGGAACTCAGTGTGCGTTGTTCACCTGTATACAGTGTCCACATCCACCTTTGAAATAAGTGTGAGATGACTACGACCTACTGGCAACGAGAAGTTTCCATGTTGGATGTATAGCCGTCAAAGGTGGCTTTTGTGTGAAAACAGTGCAATTTGAGAATAGCGAACTTTAACATTCGTAAGGGAGTGTCCAGATCTTACTTCCAGGGGTCCCCGGAGGATTTCCCCTTTTCCTTGTGTATTTTTTTCATGCCCCCATCCTACAAAAGCTTGGGAAAAATTGATGCCCCCCCCCTGCAAGTTCTTGATTTTTTTCCATGCCTCCCCGTAGACTTACACACACATACACGTACACAAAACACACTATACATACAAAGTGTATATGTATGTATGTATGTATGTATGTATGTATGTATGTATGTATGTACGTACGTACGTACGTACGTACGTATGTATGTATGTATGTATGTATGTATGTATGTGATGAGAAAGCTTTGAGGTTGAAGGAAGAAGAAATCATTTTCCGTCTTGGAACGCTGGAACCCCTTGGAATTAATAGATTATTCTCGTCTTTCCCAATCTAATTATCATGATTATTGGGTATTTTTTAAATTTCAGGCGTATTCTATTGGGTTCTATTAGGTGCGTGCGAATTTAAGAACTTATCCCACGTACAACCGTTTATTTATATCACGCGCGGTTTTGTTCCATTATATTTAGAAATGTTCGGGTTGTCACCTGGCATTTCTCTGTCTCGCCAATTTTTCCTTTGAAAAAGAATATTTATTCGAAACGTCGGATTTAACAGCTATATATACGGACTGGTTTATTAGTTCCTTATGCATTTCTATGTATGTATGTATGTATGTACTGTATGTATGTATGTATGTATGTATGTACGTACGTACGTATGTATGTATGTATGTATGCAGTTGTTGGAAAAACAGATAGTATCACACGTAAATTAACAGTTTTTAGAACTGGTATAATGTTTGAGCGATCACCTTTGAAGGTAATAAGAATGTGTATTTGACGCCGAAACACGTCGTATTGGATGTCAAAGGTCACACCTGTCACGAGCACGACGTGCTCGGGACCGGTGTCTGTCAGCAGAGTCGGCCAAAAAAAAGGTGGAAAAATAAAATACTTGCCATATATCCCAGGCAGATGATTGTAAAATGTATTATTCCGTAGAGTTTATATCCGATTTAGATAAAGATTCACCTGTGCATTTCCGAACATCACACTAGTAACCACGATAACGGTGAGTAAGGTGAGTCGTGCTTCGCGTAGTAGAGAGTGCACGTGAGTACATAATGACATGTCCGATAGTACATATGATATAGTTGTCATCCACGGCAATCGACGAGGGGTGTGTCATGTGTATTTACATCCTACGCCTTCCTTGTTTGTTTGACGTATTAAATATCATTCGATGAATACATAGAATTTGTTTTAATATCGTATTAAGATTTCTTTATTTTTGACGCGATGCACGGGGCCGGCATGGATACTAATCTAGTAGATGTGTGACTAAAAGCTATATAGTTACCATTTGCAGTAGGGATTCATCCAGTAAATCATGCTCATTGTATGAACTTGTCAGACATTCAATGGGATTGGACCGAAAACATTCACGAAAACCGAATAATTCTTTTCGTATTATCAATCTTATTTTATTTACAAATGTCAAATAATTTTTTAATATACTTTACTTCATTCTTACTAACATTGGCAAGGACCGACACGGAACAATTATCAAAAGTATGTCAAAGTTCAAGTGCTGTAAACACATATAGGTATGAGCGTACGAATACAGTGCGATGAAATACAATTGTCAACAAACCTAAATAGTAATTACCGTCTATAAAAAGAAACGTCTTTATAACAAATATGCGGATGCGGAAAAAAAAACTTACATTTTGTGAGCTTTTTTTCACGTGTCACTCGGTCAAAGGAAGCCTATCTAGAACGGGGCTAAGTACGAGGAGTTGGGAGAAAATCATACACGATGACGATCGCGCCGCTGTTGTGAATCATTATGTATATGTGAAAATATAGGCAAAGCATTTCGATAAACCCACACGTTTTTCTTCTGAAAGTAAATTTCAAGCAATATACACGATCAAATTATTGGACCTCAGACACGCGTACGACACACTTGCATTTGTCTAGTGTTGTCTGAGACTGGACGAGCTATGAGTACAGTCTGCGAGAATCTAGATCTGGCGTGGATTTGTATGAGTTGTCCTTGAAGTGTACTGAATCATATCTTGGTATTTCAAACAAACACGGGGGATTATGTGCCAACAAGATGGAAAATCGCAAACTTCCTATAGATACACGTTCGTTATACCACATTGTAGGTAAAGTCGTCCTATTTCATTTTATTTGTTGGGCTCTGACATTCCATTTTATTACTAAGGTATGTAATTCAAACGGGGGCGACTCATCCCGACGTTTGCGGTCAGAGCGCTTTCACAAATCATGCGCCGTTTTCCGACTAATTGCATTTCGCGAGAAACAATTGATTAAAATATGGTGTGCACCCACAGGTGTGTTATGTAAGGATGTTGTTAACACCACTTGTAAATTCCCGCCGAGTAAAATTCTAACGTTGATTGGCTGTCATGCAATATAACGTGTAATACTTGCTCGTTAATACTGACCTCACATAGAGACAATAGTTTCCCGCCAAAATGTAAAATCACAGGTGATGGGTTCATTTTTGCTCTTTATTTTGATTGGTTCTCAATACCTTTTCAAACACTTGTAAATCCGTCTTACTACAGCTCAAAAAGTTCAAAATGGCTACACATCTATCTGTAATGTCTGTCTGTGAATTGCTGAGGCTCGATGGAAGATGCGACTTGTAAAGAAAGAGGAAGCCCAAAGTTGTGCCTACCTGTTTGGTTGGGATAACTGACATCATGCTAGGATAGATTTTATTTGCTTCGTTTTTGACATCATGCTATTTTTTCTCTTGTACGGATTGTGTTGGGTTGGGTTATGTGGGCAATGGACAACTGTTTGGCCAATTCCATTGTCTAGGAGAAGCAAAAATTATAGGCTCGATTAGTTGAAAAAAGTTGGAAAATTTGGGACAAAAATAACATGACTTCATAGTTACATGAACGAAATTAATGAAAGCGTTCTATTTTGCCACTACCAGTTCAAAAAGAAGCTAAAATAAATTGAATGGCCGGCACTTTCTATCTTGCACTTCGCACATTTAGTCACCAATAACTTTAATTAATTCACTAATATTTAAATTTCTCCTCATTAATGCATGTCAAATTGTCTTTTTGAAATGGTATTGTATCATAGATCTCAGTCTCTCATTATATATGTTCGCGAAAAGAATTCAGCAAAGAAAAATTAAAAACCAACCAGGTGGGCACAATAATGGAGCTGGACAAGTAGACCAGAGACAGTTGGATGTGATTATCAATCTCAAGGCAGACGTAAGTAATAATTGTCTTATAAAGTGATTTTACCAGTGTTATTGGAACATTAGAAGTTAGAGACTTTCAAGTCTGTGGTATGTAACAGAATAAGATATTACAATATCAATGAATGCTATATATTGAAAAAGTATTTTTTTTAAAAAAACTATTGTTTGATGAATTCACTTTCAGATGGAACATCCCCAAGATAGATGGATGTGATTTTCAATCTCAAGGCAGAAGTGAGTCAATAATTGTCTTATATATAATATAGTTTTTGTATTTTTTGAAATGGCATTGGTGTCTTAGGTCGCTCTCATTATAGCTGCATTTTTTTGTGTGATTTTGAGGGCTTTTTCGTCTGTTTTCGTGCTTTTTTTCGTTTCGACGTTTAACCAAAATCAAACGCTATAATTCTTCTAACGCAAACGCAAATCGACAGAACCGATTCATATCTGAATCTGTAGCGGTTTTGCTATATCACTTTTACTACGCTACAACCGCTACAAACGCTCCCCTCAAAAATCTGTTTCGGATCAGTGAGCACATTTTGTTGTTGTTTGATATGTCATCCCCTAACCTTTAACCAAGCTAGTACTATAATCATAAAAATGGAGGAGTGCAATAATGTGGAAGGTAGTGAGGTAACTACTTGTTTAATATTATAATAAGTCATACATGGAAGTTCAAAGTTGACGTTTGTGTAATTTAAATATATCAAGAAATGGTTGGAATGTGCAGAGATACAACTAAAAGAATAGCCTGGACTGCCATTTTTTGAGACTTGTGATTCAGCGTGTTCATTTTAAGCTGGCCACCGACCAGTTTGCCCGGCTTTTCAGTCAATTGGGTCGGCTATTCAGCAGCTAAAAATTTACAAATTACATGCAAAATTGGATTTGTACTTTGATAATTTCAAATTGCTAAGAAAAGACCTAAAAATGAACTCTCTATTTCCGTTAGTAACGAAATATAGATGATCTAATCGATCGTACTCAAATGTCAAGTTATCGTACTCGGAATATCGGTTTTTGCTTTGCCGAGTTGACGTTCGGGTTGGGAGATCTACTCAATCGAGCACAAATGTCAATCGAACATTACCGAACGTGAGAAATGGAACGGAGCTCGGCGGCATTGGCTTCCGATTGTTTCCGAAACTTACCTAAAATTCGAAGATCGGCATTCAAAATGACGTCGTCCAAGAAACATAAAGTACATCTCGTAAATACCCTCGGAAATTTTGGTTTTCCAAAGTGTGGTCGAACTAAGTTTGGTAGGTTGAGTTGCAACACTGTTCAGAGTGTAGGAATTTTCATTTAATTGTATAATTTGAATAACAAATCGCACAAATGACAGGATTTCTAAACGTGATCATGATATATGACATTGACAGATAATATACTTTGACAGATCGTAACATATTGGCTGTTCAACTAAGTTCTAGTTCAGTGTCACACGAAGGCGATCATTTGAGCACATGTGATTTAAGTGATATCTCTGATGCTTATGTTCGTAATTAATCCTGTCAGAGTTTACAAATAGATGACAAACGTGTTTTGGAATGTTGGTGATGCTGATAAACGATAGTCCATTTTCTCTAAACTTATTTACATACTACATGTACAAAGGCGTATATGTACGTGAGCTTTGAATTTTAATTTACATTATTTTAATGGTTTAACTGATTATGTAGTTATAATCATTTCTGTGAGGAAATCTTTTGTTGACAACTTCGATAAATTTATGGATCAACAGATCTTGAATGTGAAAATCTTTAACTGTTTTTTGGCAACGTTTATTTTTCTTGTAAAGTTCATACATTGAAAATAATGTTAAGTTTTAAAGTAATAATAATAAGGTTACCTTTTTGAAATCTCGTTTTGAAGCAACTATGTATCACTACTATATAAAATGGAGTGAGCAGTTCTATTGTCTAAAGTTTGAAAGTGTGTACTTTTATTTTTGAAATTCTAAACCAACATTGTTTAAATAAATGCAGACAACAATGAATGGTTATGCACTACTCGTTTTAAAAATCCATAGCTATTTCCAAAATAATTGAGATGTACAACAGTGTAGATAGAACATATGTTCACGTTTGGGAGAATGATCAGTGAAATTTCCCTGTAGGGTACGTAACATCCTCTTTCAGAACATATTTGTAGATAAAGACGAGACCAATAATCTGAGACTAGTACATGTACAGTACAAGTAGTTAGTCAGTTACCAGTCAGTCACTTCCATCAAAACAATAAAAAACCGCTTCACAATAAAATTATTTAAAAATACAACGATAAAAGTAAGACCAGCTCGAATACAATGGTATAAAAGTAAGGCCAGCTTATAAAGCCAGCTTATAAAAGTAAGGCCAGCTCGAATACAATGATAAAAATAAGACCAGCTCGAATACAGTAATACAATGACGAGAAATGTTGTAGTACAACTGAAGCAGTCAGTCAGTCAGTTAGTCAGTCAGTCAGTCACCTGTAAGTCAGCCATTAAGCTGTACGTGTACATTACAAGGAGTCAGTCAGTCACCAGTCAGTCATTCATTAAGTCAGGCAGTCAGAAATGTTGTAGTACAACTGAAGCAGTCAGTCAGTCAGTCAGTCAGTAAGCCATCAAGTAGTACGTGTACATCAAGTAGTATATGTACAATACAAGCTTGAGTCTGTCATTCACTAGTCAGTCAGTCAGTCAGTCAGTCAGTCAGTCAGTCAGTCAGTCACAAATGTTGTAGTACAACTGAAGCAGTCAGTCAGTCAGTCAGTCAGTCAGTCAGTCAGTCAGTCACCTGTCAGTCACCCAGCCATCAAGTAGTACATGTAAATTACAAGGAGTCTGTCAGTCACTAGTCAGTCAGTCAGAAATGTTGTAGTACAACTGAAGCAGTCAGCCAGTCACCTGTCAGTCAGTCATTAAGCTGTACGTGTACATTACAAGGAGTCAGTCAGTCCCCAGTCAGTCATTTATGAAGTCAGGCAGTCAGTCAGAAATGTTGCAGTACAACTGAAGAAGTCAGTCAGCCACCAAGTAGTACATGTACATTACAAGGAGTCTGTCAGTCACAAGAAAGTCAGTCAGTCAGAAATGTTGTAGTTCAACTGAAGCAGTCAGTCAGTCACCTGTCAGTCAGCCATCAAAGTAGTAAATGTACATTACAAGGAGTCAGTCAGTCACCAGTCAGTCATTTATTAAGTCAGGCAGTCAGAAATGTTGCAGTACAACTGAAGAAGTCAGTCAGCCACCAAGTAGTACATGTACATTACAAGGAGTCAGTCAGTCACAAGTCAGTCAGTCAGAAATGTTGTAGTTCAACTGAAGCAGTCAGTCAGTCACCTGTCAGTCCGCCATCAAAGTAGTACATGTACATTACAAGGAGTCTGTCAGTCACCAGTCAGTCAGTCAGTCAGTCAGTAGTACAACTGAAGAAGTCAGTCAGCCACCAAGTAGTACATGTACATTACAAGGAGTCTGTCAGTCCCTAGTCGATCAGTCAAAAATGTTGTAGTACAACTGAAGCAGTCAGTCAGCCAGTCAGTTACCTGTCAGTCAGCCATTAAGCTGTACGTGTACATTACAAGGAGTCAGTCAGTCACCAGTCAGTCACCAGTCAGTCAGTCAGTCAGAAATGTTGCAGTACAATTGAAGAAGTCAGTCAGCCACCAAGTAGTACATGTTTTTATTTATTTATTTATTTTCTGCATCCCTTTTATATCAGGGGCTCACTAAAAACATTAGGAGCAGCATTTACATAGAATCAAATACATACAAAAAAAAATTTAAATATCATGTTAAAATAGCAAATAATAACTTCAAAGAAATAATAAGAGATAAAGAAAGAGATAAAAAATTACAATTCTCCATCAGGTTAAACATGTTTTCCTATGTTCCATTGCACTACTTAGAAATTGCTGGATAAATTTGTCAATTTTTTTACTTAATAAAATGTTATAATTTTTTGTACTGTCTCCTATAAAGAGGCTTAACAGTTCTTTGCCTTGTATAAAATCTTGATATAGGTTTGTCTCTGTATGGTTAAGTAAAAGATCTTTTGTGTTCTTCATTAGGATGTGACGATAGGTAGAAAGGCTTTCACACGAAAAGAGAAAGTGTTCAAATGTTTCATCTTCTTGCCCACAGCAGGGACAGGAGCAATCAAAGTTACAGTTTTCCCACTTTCTCTTTTCATATGAGAGTCCTAATGTATAGGATCTTGCTTTAAATTTTAATTGTGGCCCTTTGAAGTCATTTACTGATTTAAGATACGGTTCCATTTCTAAAGATGTTTTGAACCTACGGTAGTGAATGAGACTAGACTTTTTTTCCATATCTTTTTTCCATTTAGATTCATCATACTTGAAAATTATTTGCTTGATTTTATTTTCTGTGAGATTTTTTATTTCTTCTCTATGTGTTTTGAGATTTGTTAAGACGTAATTTATAGATTTAGGCCAATCCCAGCACAGGTTTATCGTGTTCATTTCAGAGTCTTGACTGATTGCAGTGAATTTGTTGAATACAATCTTGGTCCAGCGTGTTTCTGGAAGATTACATAGTCTTTTTAAATATTTCAATTTCAACACATTAAATTTACTTATCATTGTGGTCCAACCTAGGTCACCAAGTACTGCCTCATTTGCAGTGTAACGAGTTGCCTTTAAAATGAATTTCCCCACAGACCTTTGCATCTTTTCTAAACATTCCATGTCAGTTCGACTAAGTATTAGTATTTCACCTGCATATTCCAATACTGGACGCACTATGTGATTCCATAGAGATGAGCCAAAATCGACCCTGTTGATGTTACCATGGTTACCGAGGGTACTTTTCATGATAGGGAATAAGCTGTCAAACTTCTTTGATAATTTTGCTAAGTGGGTATGGTCAGAAAGATTACGTGTGATCCAGTAACCAAGGTACTTGTATTCATTTGACTCCTTTATGGTTAAATCACCAATTAACCAGTTTTTCTGTTTGTCTATTTTCTTATTTACAATCAGGATATTTGATTTTTCTTCATTAATTGACATTTTCCAGAGTTTGCAATATTTGTTTGTGATGTCTAACATTTGTTGAAGTTGGTGTTCATTTGGTGCTATGAGAGCTACATTACAAGGCATCTGTCAGTCACTTGTCAGTCAGTCAGAAATGTTGTAGTACAACTGAAGCAGTCAGTCAGTCAGTCAGTCACCTGTCAGTCAGCAATCAAGTAGTACATGTACATTTCAAGGAATCTGTCAGTCACTAGTCAGTCAGTCAGTCAGAAATGTTGTAGTACAAGTGAAGCTGTCAGTCAGTCAGTCAGTCAGTCACCTGTCAGTCAGCCATCAAGTAGTATGTATACATTACAAGGAGTCAGTCAGTCAGTCAGTCAGTCAGTCAGTCAGTCAGTCACCAGTCAGTCAGTCAGTCAGAAATGTTGTAGTACAACTGAAGCAGTCAGTCAGTCACCTGTCAGTCAGCCATCAAGTAGTACATGTACATTACAAGGAGTCTGTCATTCAGTAGTCAGTTAGTCAGAAATGTTGTAGTACAACTGAAGCAGTCAGCCAGTCACCTGTCAGCCAGCCATTAAGATGTACGTGTACATTAAAATGAGCCAGTCAGTCCCCAATTACGTCAGGCAGTCAGAAATGTTGCAGTACAACTGAAGAAATCAGTCAGCCACCAAGTAATTCATGTACATTACAAGGAGTCTGTCAGTCACAAGAAAGTCAGTCAGTCAGTCAGTCAGTCAGAAATGTTGTAGTTCAACTGAAGCAGTCAGCCAGTCACCTGTCAGTCAGCCATCAAAGTAGTACATGTACGTTACAAGGAGTCTGTCAATCACTAGTCAGTCACCAGTCAGTCAGTCAGTAAGTAGTACAACTGAAGAAGTCAGTCAGCCACCAAGTAGTACATGTACATTACAAGGAGTCTGTCAGTCACAAGTCTGTCAGTCAGTCAGTTACCTGTCAGTCCGCCATCAAAGTAGTACATGTACATTACAAGGAGTCTGTCAGTCCCTAGTCGATCAGTCAGAAATGTTGTAGTACAACTGAAGCAGTCAGTCAGTCAGTCAGTCAGTCAGTCAGTCAGTCAGTCAGTCACCTGTCAGTCAGCCATTAAGCAGTATGTGTACATTAAAGGAGTCTGTAAGTCACTAGTCAGTCAGTCAAAACTGTTGTAGTACAACTAAAATAGTCAGTCAGTCACCTGTCACTCAGCCATCAGGTAGTACATGTACATTACAAGGAGTCTGTCAGTCACTAGTCAGTCAGTCAGTCAGTCAGTCAGAAATGTTGTAGTACAACTGAAGCAGTCAGTCACTCAAATGTCACTCAGCCATCAGGTAGTACATGTACATTACAAGGAGTCTGTCAGTCACTAGTCAGTCAGTCAGTCAGTCAGTCAGTCAGTCAGTTAGTCAGAAATGTTGTAGTACAACTGAAGCAGTCAGGCACTCACCTGTCACTCAGCCATCAGGTAGTACATGTACTTTACAAGGAGTCTGTCAGTCACTAGTCAGTCAGTCCGTCAGTCAGTCAGTCAGTCAGTCAGTCAGAAATGTTATAGTACAACTGAAGCAGTCAGTCACTCACCTGTCACTCAGCCATCAGGTAGTACATGTACATTACAAGGAGTCTGTCAGTCACTAGTCAGTCAGTCAGTCAATCAGTCAGTCACTAGTCAGTTAGTCAGAAATGTTGTAGTACAACTGAAGCAGTCAGTCAGTCAGTCACCTGTCAGTCAGCCATTAAGCAGTATGTGTACATTACAAAGAGTCTGTCAGTCACTAGTCAGTCAGTCAGTCAGTCAGAAATGTTATAGTACAAGTGAAGCTGTCAGTCAGTCATCAAGTAGTACATGTACATTACAAGGAGTCTGTCAGTCACTAGTCAGTCAGTCACAAATGTTGTAGTACAACTGAAATAGTCAGTCAGTCACCTGTCAGTCACCCAGCCATCGAGTAGGACATGTAAATTACAAGGAGTCTGTCAGTCACTAGTCAGTCAGTCAGAAATGTTGTAGTAGAACTGAAGCAGTCAGTCAGTCAGTCAGTCAGTCAGTCACTCACGTGTCAGTCAGCCATCAAGCAGTACATGTACATTACAAGGAATCTGTCAGTCACTAGTCAGTCAGTCAGAAATATTGTAGTACAACTGAAGCAGACAGTCAGTCACCTGTCAGTCAGCCATTAATTTAGTAGATGTTCATTACAAGGAGTCTGTCAGTCACAAGTCAGTCAGTGTCAGCCAGTCAGAAATGTTGTAGTACAACTGAAGCAGTCAGTCAGTCAGTCAGTCACCTGTCAGTCAGCCATTAAGCAGTATGTGTACGTTAAAGGAGTCTGTCAGTCACTAGTCAGTCAGTCAGTCAGTTAGTCAGAAATGTTGTAGTACAACTGAAGCAGTCAGTCACTCACCTGTCACTCAGCCATCAAGTAGTACATGTACATTACAAGGAGTCTGTCATTCAGTAGTCAGTTAGTCAGAAATGTTGTAGTACAACTGAAGCAGTCAGCCAGTCACCTGTCAGCCAGCCATTAAGATGTACGTGTACATTAAAATGAGTCAGTCAGTCCCCAATTACGTCAGGCAGTCAGAAATGTTGCAGTACAACTGAAGAAATCAGTCAGCCACCAAGTAATTCATGTACATTACAAGGAGTCTGTCAGTCACAAGAAAGTCAGTCAGTCAGTCAGTCAGTCAGAAATGTTGTAGTTCAACTGAAGCAGTCAGCCAGTCACCTGTCAGTCAGCCATCAAAGTAGTACATGTACGTTACAAGGAGTCTGTCAATCACTAGTCAGTCACCAGTCAGTCAGTCAGTAAGTAGTACAACTGAAGAAGTCAGTCAGTCATCAAGTAGTACATGTACATTACAAGGAGTCTGTCAGTCACTAGTCAGTCAGTCAGTCAGTCAGAAATGTTGTAGTACAACTGAAGCAGACAGTCAGTCAATTGTCAGTCAGCCATCAAATTAGTAGATGAGAGATGTACATTACAAGGAGGCTGTCACTAGTCAGTCAGTGTCAGTCAGTCAGAAATGTTGTAGTACAACAGAAGCAGTCAGTCAGTCAGTCAGTCACCTGTCAGTCAGCCATTAAGCAGTATGTGTACATTAAAGGAGTCTGTCAGTCACTAGTCAGTCAGTCAGTCAGTCAGTCAGTCAAAACTGTTGTAGTACAACTGAAATAGTCAGTCAGTCACCTGTCACTCAGCCATCAGGTAGTACATGTACATTACAAGGAGTCTGTCAGTCACTAGTCAGTCAGTCAGAAATGTTGTAGTACAACTGAAGCAGTCAGTCACTCAAATGTCACTCAGCCATCAGGTAGTACATGTACATTACAAGGAGTCTGTCAGTCACTAGTCAGTCGGTCAGTCAGTCAGTCAGTCAGTCAGTCAGTCAGAAATGTTGTAGTACAACTGAAGCAGTCAGTCACTCACCTGTCACTCAGCCATCAGGTAGTACATGTACATTACAAGGAGTCTGTCAGTCACTAGTCAGTCAGTCAGTCAATCAGTCAGTCACTAGTCAGTTAGTCAGAAATGTTGTGGTACAACTGAAGCAGTCAGTCAGTCAGTCACCTGTCAGTCAGCCATTAAGCAGTATGTGTACATTACAAGGAGTCTGTCAGTCACTAGTCAGTCAGTCAGTCAGTCAGTCAGAAATGTTATAGTACAAGTGAAGCTGTCAGTCAGTCATCAAGTAGTACATGTACATTAAAAGGAGTCTGTCAGTCACTAGTCAGTCAGTTAGAAATGTTGTAGTACAACTGAAGCAGTCAGTCATTCAGTCACCTGTCAGTCAGCCATCAAGTAGTACATGTACATTACAAGGAGTCTGTCAGTCACTAGTCAGTCAGTCAGTCAGTCAGAAATGTTGTAGTACAACTGAAGCAGACAGTCAGTCAATTGTCAGTCGGCCATTAATTTAGTAGATGAGAGATGTACATTACAAGGAGGCTGTCAGTCACTCGTCAGTCAGTGTAAGTCAGTCAGAAATGTTGTAGGACAACAGAAGCAGTCAGTCAGTCAGTCAGTCTGTCAGTCAGTCAGTCAGACATGTTGTAAGACAACTGAAACAGTCAATCACTTGTCAGTAAGCCATCAAGTAGTATGTGTAAATCAAGTAGTACGTGCACAAGGTATCTATAAGGGTCTTTTGTCAGTACTAAGCATATGACAAGTAGTGACAACCTTATGTCACAAGTAGATTGTAGCTGAATGAATGAATATTTTGAAGATAAGCATAATTTTATTATAAGTAGTAATATTTTGTCAAAAAGGTCAATGTGAGTGGCAACTTTAAGAGTAGATATTAAAATCCAAATGACTGTTATTATATTCCATCAATAAGTTTATACTGTATTGTTTGTTTCATTCCTTTCAGGATGGAACTCCAAGGCCACGGAAGACGGCACGAAAACAGATAGCAGATAAACATCAGACAGCCAATCAAGAAGCGGAAGAAGTAAGTGAAGATTTTGGAATTGTAAAATTACTGAGAATGGTCATTGAATTTTGTTGCCTAATATTTCTTCCAATCTGCAATGGAAAGTATAAGTTATCTAAAAGTTCTTTTGTCAGTACTAAGCACACGACAAGTAATGACAACCTTATGTCACAAGTAGATTGTAGCAGAATGAAGAAATATTTTGGAGATGAACAGAATTGTATTATCCGTGGTAATATCTTTTCAAAAAGGTTAAATTGAGTAGTGGCAACTTTAAGAGTAAATATTATAATCTAAATAACTGTTATTTCAGTCCATCAATAAGTTTATACTGTATTATTTGATTCATTCCTTTCAGGATGGAACTCAAGGTCACGGAAGATGACATGAACACAGATGGCAGATGAACACCAGACAGCCAATCAAGAAGTGGAAGAAGTAAGTGAAGATTTTGGAATTGTATAATTACTGAGAATGGTCATTAAATTTTGTTGCCCAATATTTCTTCCCATCTGCAATGGAAAGTATAAGTTATCAAAAAGTTTTTTTGTCTGTACTAATGACACGACAAGTAATGACAACCTTATGTCACAAGTAGATTTTAGCAGAATGAAGAAATATTTTGGAGATGAACAGAATTGTATTATCCGTGGTAATATCTTTTCAAAAAGGTTAAATTGAGTAGTGGCAACTTTAAGAGTAAATATTATAATCTAAATAACTGTTATTTCAGTCCATCAATAAGTTTATACTGTATTATTTGATTCATTCCTTTCAGGATGGAACTCAAGGTCACGGAAGATGACATGAACACAGATGGCAGATGAACACCAGACAGCCAATCAAGAAGTGGAAGAAGTAAGTGAAGATTTTGGAATTGTATAATTACTGAGAATGGTCATTAAATTTTGTTGCCCAATATTTCTTCCCATCTGCAATGGAAAGTATAAGTTATCAAAAAGTTCTTTTGTCAGTACTAAGCACACAACAAGCAATGGCAACCTTATGTCACAAGTAGATTGTAGCAGAACGAAGAAATATTTTGGAGATGAACGGAATTGTATTATCCGTGGTAACATCTTTTCAAAAAGGTTAAATTGAGTAGTGGCAACTTTAAGAGTAAATATTAGAATCTAAATAACTGTTATTTCATTCCATCAATAAGTTTATACTGTATTGTTTGATTCATTCCTTTCAGGATGGAACTCAAGGTCACGGAAGATGACACGAACACAGATGGCAGATGAACACCAGACAGCCAATCAAGAAGTGGAAGAAGTAAGTGAAGATTTTGGAATTGTA
Source organism: Glandiceps talaboti (assembly GCF_964340395.1). NCBI lineage: Eukaryota > Metazoa > Hemichordata > Enteropneusta > Spengelidae > Glandiceps > Glandiceps talaboti. Next base: position 314,967 of record NC_135560.1, on the reverse strand, counting down.
TAATTACTGAGAATGGTCATTAAATTTTGTTGCCCAATATTTATTCCCATCTGCAATGGAAAGTATAAGTTATCAAAAAGTTCTTTTGTCAGTACTAAGCACACGACAAGTAATGACAACCTTATGTCACAAGTAGATTGTAGCAGAATAAAGAAATATTTTGGAGATGAACAGAATTATATTATCCGTCGTTATATCTTTTCAAAAAGGTTAAATTGAGTAGTGGCAACTTTAAGAGTAAATATTACAATCTACATAACTGTTATTTCATTCCATCAATAAGTTTATACTGTATTGTTTGATTCATTCCTTTCAGAATGGAACTCAAGGTCACGGAAGATGACACGAACACAGATGGCAGATGAACACCAGACAGCCAATCAAGAAGTGGAAGAAGTAAGTGAAGATTTTGGAATTGTATAATTACTGAGAATGGTCATTAAATTTTGTTGCCCAATATTTATTCCCATCTGCAATGGAAAGTATAAGTTATCAAAAAGTTTTTTTGTCAGTACTAAGCACACGACAAGTAATGACAACCTTATGTCACAAGTAGATTGTAGCAGAATAAAGAAATATTTTGGAGATGAACAGAATTATATTATCCGTCGTTATATCTTTTCAAAAAGGTTAAATTGAGTAGTGGCAACTTTAAGAGTAAATATTAGAATCTAAATAACTGTTATTTCATTCCATCAATAAGTTTATACTGTATTGTTTGATTCATTCCTTTCAGGATGGAACTCAAGGTCACGGAAGATGACACGAACACAGGTGGCAGATGAACACCAGACAGCCAATCAAGAAGTGGAAGAAGTAAGTGAAGATTTTGGAATTGTATAATTACTGAGAATGGTCATTAAATTTTGTTGCCCAATATTTATTCCCATCTGCAATGGAAAGTATAAGTTATCAAAAAGTTTTTTTGTCAGTACTAATGACACGACAAGTAATGACAACCTTATGTCACAAGTAGATTGTAGCAGAATGAAGAAATATTTTGGAGATGAACAGAATTGTATTATCCGTGGTAATATCTTTTCAAAAAGGTTAAATTGAGTAGTGGCAACTTTAAGAGTAAATATTAGAATCTAAATAACTGTTATTTCATTCCATCAATAAGTTTATACTGTACTGTTTGATTCATTCCTTTCAGGATGGAACTCAAGGTCACGGAAGATGACACGAACACAGATGGCAGATGAACACCAGACAGCCAATCAAGAAGTGGAAGAAGTGAGTGAAGATTTTGGAATTGTATAATTACTGAGAATAGTCTTTAAATTTTGTTGCCCAATATTTATTCCCATCTGCAATGGAAAGTATAAGTTATCAAAATGTTTTTTTTGTCAGTACTAAGCACACAAGTAATGACAACCTTATGTCACAAGTAGATTGTAGCAGAATGAAGAAATATTTTGGAGATGAACAGAATTGTATTATCCGTGGTAATATCTTTTCAAAAAGGTTAAATTGAGTAGTGGCAACTTTAAGAGTAAATATTAGAATCTAAATAACTGTTATTTCATTCCATCAATAAGTTTATACTGTATTGTTTGATTCATTCCTTTCAGGATGGAACTCAAGGTCACGGAAGATGACACGAACACAGATGGCAGATGAACACCAGACAGCCAATCAAGAAGTGGAAGAAGTGAGTGAATATTTTGGAATTGTATAATTACTGAGAATGGTCATTAAATTTTGTTGCCCAATATTTATTCCCATCTGCAATGGAAAGTATAAGTTATCAAAATGTTTTTTTGTCAGTACTAAGCACACAAGTAATGACAACCTTATGTCACAAGTAGATTGTAGCAGAATGAAGAAATATTTTGGAGATGAACAGAATTGTATTATCCGTGGTAATATCTTTTCAAAAAGGTTAAATTGAGTAGTGGCAACTTTAAGAGTAAATATTAGAATCTAAATAACTGTTATTTCATTCCATCAATAAGTTTATACTGTATTGTTTGATTCATTCCTTTCAGGATGGAACTCAAGGTCACGGAAGATGACACGAACATAGACGGCAGATGAACACCAGACAGCCAATCAAGAAGTGGAAGAAGTGAGTGAAGGTTTTGAAATTGTATAATTACTGAGAATGGTCATTAAATTTTGTTGCCCAATATTTCTTCCCATCTGCAATGGAAAGTATAAGTTATCAAAAAGTTCTTTTGTCAGTACTAAGCACACGACAAGTAATGACAACCTTATGTCACAAGTAGATTGAAGCAGAATAAAGAAATATTTTGGAGATGAACAGAATTATATTATCCGTCGTTATATCTTTTCAAAAAGGTTAAATTGAGTAGTGGCAACTTTAAGAGTAAATATTAGAATCTAAATAACTGTTACTTCATTCCATCAATAAGTTTATACTGCATTGTTTGATTCATTCCTTTCAGGATGGAACTCAAGGTTACGGAAGATGACACGAACACAGATGGCAGATGAACACCAGACAGCCAATCAAGAAGTGGAAGAAGTAAGTGAAGATTTTGGAATTGTATAATTACTGAGAATGGTCATTAAATTTTGTTGCCCAATATTTCTTCCCATCTGCAATGGAAAGTATAAGTTATCAAAAAGTTCTTTTGTCAGTACTAAGCACACGACAAGTAATGACAACCTTATGTCACAAGTAGATTGTAGCAGAATAAAGAAATATTTTGGAGATGAACAGAATTATATTATCCGTCGTTATATCTTTTCAAAAAGGTTAAATTGAGTAGTGGCAACTTTAAGAGTAAATATTAGAATCTAAATAACTGTTATTTCATTCCATCAATAAGTTTATACTGTATTGTTTGATTCATTCCTTTCAGGATGGAACTCAAGGTCACGGAAGATGACACGAACACAGATGGCAGATGAACACCAGACAGCCAATCAAGAAGTGGAAGAAGTAAGTGAAGATTTTGGAATTGTATAATTACTGAGAATGGTCATTAAATTTTGTTGCCCAATATTTATTCCCATCTGCAATGGAAAGTATAAGTTATCAAAAAGTTTTTTTGTCAGTACTAATGACACGACAAGTAATGACAACCTTATGTCACAAGTAGATTGTAGCAGAATGAAGAAATATTTTGGAGATGAACAGAATTGTATTATCCGTGGTAATATCTTTTCAAAAAGGTTAAATTGAGTAGTGGCAACTTTAAGAGTAAATATTAGAATCTAAATAACTGTTATTTCATTCCATCAATAAGTTTATACTGTACTGTTTGATTCATTCCTTTCAGGATGGAACTCAAGGTCACGGAAGATGACACGAACACAGATGGCAGATGAACACCAGACAGCCAATCAAGAAGTGGAAGAAGTGAGTGAAGATTTTGGAATTGTATAATTACTGAGAATAGTCTTTAAATTTTGTTGCCCAATATTTATTCCCATCTGCAATGGAAAGTATAAGTTATCAAAATGTTTTTTTTGTCAGTACTAAGCACACAAGTAATGACAACCTTATGTCACAAGTAGATTGTAGCAGAATGAAGAAATATTTTGGAGATGAACAGAATTGTATTATCCGTGGTAATATCTTTTCAAAAAGGTTAAATTGAGTAGTGGCAACTTTAAGAGTAAATATTAGAATCTAAATAACTGTTATTTCATTCCATCAATAAGTTTATACTGTATTGTTTGATTCATTCCTTTCAGGATGGAACTCAAGGTCACGGAAGATGACACGAACACAGATGGCAGATGAACACCAGACAGCCAATCAAGAAGTGGAAGAAGTGAGTGAATATTTTGGAATTGTATAATTACTGAGAATGGTCATTAAATTTTGTTGCCCAATATTTATTCCCATCTGCAATGGAAAGTATAAGTTATCAAAATGTTTTTTTGTCAGTACTAAGCACACAAGTAATGACAACCTTATGTCACAAGTAGATTGTAGCAGAATGAAGAAATATTTTGGAGATGAACAGAATTGTATTATCCGTGGTAATATCTTTTCAAAAAGGTTAAATTGAGTAGTGGCAACTTTAAGAGTAAATATTAGAATCTAAATAACTGTTATTTCATTCCATCAATAAGTTTATACTGTATTGTTTGATTCATTCCTTTCAGGATGGAACTCAAGGTCACGGAAGATGACACGAACATAGACGGCAGATGAACACCAGACAGCCAATCAAGAAGTGGAAGAAGTGAGTGAAGGTTTTGGAATTGTATAATTACTGAGAATGGTCATTAAATTTTGTTGCCCAATATTTCTTCCCATCTGCAATGGAAAGTATAAGTTATCAAAAAGTTCTTTTGTCAGTACTAAGCACACGACAAGTAATGACAACCTTATGTCACAAGTAGATTGAAGCAGAATAAAGAAATATTTTGGAGATGAACAGAATTATATTATCCGTCGTTATATCTTTTCAAAAAGGTTAAATTGAGTAGTGGCAACTTTAAGAGTAAATATTAGAATCTAAATAACTGTTACTTCATTCCATCAATAAGTTTATACTGCATTGTTTGATTCATTCCTTTCAGGATGGAACTCAAGGTTACGGAAGATGACACGAACACAGATGGCAGATGAACACCAGACAGCCAATCAAGAAGTGGAAGAAGTAAGTGAAGATTTTGGAATTGTATAATTACTGAGAATGGTCATTAAATTTTGTTGCCCAATATTTCTTCCCATCTGCAATGGAAAGTATAAGTTATCAAAAAGTTCTTTTGTCAGTACTAAGCACACGACAAGTAATGACAACCTTATGTCACAAGTAGATTGTAGCAGAATGAAGAAATATTTTGGAGATGAACAGAATTGTATTATCCGTGGTAATATCTTTTCAAAAAGGTTAAATTGAGTAGTGGCAACTTTAAGAGTAAATATTAGAATCTAAATAACTGTTATTTCATTCCATCAATAAGTTTATGCTGTATTGTTTGATTCATTCCTTTCAGGATGGAACTCAAGGTCACGGAAGATGACACGAACACAGATGGCAGATGAACACCAGACAGCCAATCAAGAAGTGGAAGAAGTAAGTGAAGATTTTGGAATTGTATAATTACTGAGAATGGTCATTAAATTTTGTTGCCCAATATTTCTTCCCATCTGCAATGGAAAGTATAAGTTATCAAAAAGTTCTTTTGTCAGTACTAAGCACACGACAAGTAATGACTACCTTATGTCACAAGTAGATTGTAGCAGAATGAAGAAATATTTTGGAGATGAACAGAATTATATTATCCGTGGTAATATCTTTTCAAAAAGGTTCAAGTGAGTAGTGGCAACTTTAAGAGTAAATATTAGAATCTAAATAACTGTTATTTCATTCCATCAATAAGTTTATACTGTATTGTTTGATTCATTCCTTTCAGGATGGAACTCAAGGTCACGGAAGATGACACGAACACAGATGGCAGATGAACACAAGACAGCCAATCAAGAAGTGGAAGAAGTAAGTGAAGATTTTGGAATTGTATAATTACTGAGAATGGTCATTAAATTTTGTTGCCCAATATTTATTCCCATCTGCAATGGAAAGTATAAGTTATCTAAATGTTTTTTGTCAGTACTAAGCACACAAGTAATGACAACCTTATGTCACAAGTAGATTGTAGCAGAATGAAGAAATATTTTGGAGATGAACAGAATTGTATTATCCGTGGTAATATCTTTTCAAAAAGGTTAAATTGAGTAGTGGCAACTTTAAGAGTAAATATTAGAATCTAAATAACTTATTTCATTCCATCAATAAGTTTATACTGTATTGTTTGATTCATTCCTTTCAGGATGGAACTCAAGGTCACGGAAGATGACGCGAACACAGATGGTAGATGAACACCAGACAGCCAATCAAGAAGTGGAAGAAGTAAGTGAAGACTTTGGAATTGTATAATTACTGAGAATGGTCATTAAATTTTGTTGCCCAATATTTCTTCCCATCTGCAATGGAAAGTATAAGTTATCAAAAAGTTCTTTTGTCAGTACTAAGCACACGACAAGTAATGACAACCTTATGTCACAAGTAGATTGAAGCAGAATAAAGAAATATTTTGGAGATGAACAGAATTATATTATCCGTCGTTATATCTTTTCAAAAAAGTTAAATTGAGTAGTGGCAACTTTAAGAGTAAATATTAGAATCTAAATAACTGTTATTTCATTCCATCAATAAGTTTATACTGCATTGTTTGATTCATTCCTTTCAGGATGGAACTCAAGGTCACGGAAGATGACACGAACACAGATGGCAGATGAACACCAGACAGCCAATCAAGAAGTGGAAGAAGTAAGTGAAGATTTTGGAATTGTATAATTACTGAGAATGGTCATTAAATTTTGTTGCCCAATATTTATTCCCATCTGCAATGGAAAGTATAAGTTATCAAAAAGTTTTTTTGTCAGTACTAATGACACGACAAGTAATGACAACCTTATGTCACAAGTAGATTGTAGCAGAATGAAGAAATATTTTGGAGATGAACAGAATTGTATTATCCGTGGTAATATCTTTTCAAAAAGGTTAAATTGAGTAGTGGCAACTTTAAGAGTAAATATTAGAATCTAAATAACTGTTATTTCATTCCATCAATAAGTTTATACTGTATTGTTTGATTCATTCCTTTCAGGATGGAACTCAAGGTCACGGAAGATGACACGAACACAGATGGCAGATGAACACAAGACAGCCAATGAAGAAGTGGAAGAAGTAAGTGAAGATTTTGGAATTGTATAATTACTGAGAATGGTCATTAAATTTTGTTGCCCAATATTTCTTCCCATCTGCAATGGAAAGTATAAGTTATCAAAAAGTTCTTTTGTCAGTACTAAGCACACGACAAGTAATGACAACCTTATGTCACAAGTAGATTGTAGCAGAATAAAGAAATATTTTGGAGATGAACAGAATTATATTATCCGTCGTTATATCTTTTCAAAAAGGTTAAATTGAGTAGTGGCAACTTTAAGAGTAAATATTAGAATCTAAATAACTGTTACTTCATTCCATCAATAAGTTTATACTGCATTGTTTGATTCATTCCTTTCAGGATGGAACTCAAGGTCACGGAAGATGACACGAACACAGATGGCAGATGAACACCAGACAGCCAATCAAGAAGTGGAAGAAGTAAGTGAAGATTTTGGAATTGTATAATTACTGAGAATGGTCATTAAATTTTGTTGCCCAATATTTCTTCCCATCTGCAATGGAAAGTATAAGTTATCAAAAAGTTTTTTTTTGTCAGTACTAATGACACGACAAGTAATGACAACCTTATGTCACAAGTAGATTGAAGCAGAATAAAGAAATATTTTGGAGATGAACAGAATTATATTATCCGTCGTTATATCTTTTCAAAAAGGTTAAATTGAGTAGTGGCAACTTTAAGAGTAAATATTAGAATCTAAATAACTGTTATTTCATTCCATCAATAAGTTTATACTGCATTGTTTGATTCATTCCTTTCAGGATGGAACTCAAGGTCACGGAAGATGACACGAACACAGATGGCAGATGAACACCAGACAGCCAATCAAGAAGTGGAAGAAGTAAGTGAAGATTTTGGAATTGTATAATTACTGAGAATGGTCATTAAATTTTGTTGCCCAATATTTATTCCCATCTGCAATGGAAAGTATAAGTTATCAAAAAGTTTTTTTGTCAGTACTAATGACACGACAAGTAATGACAACCTTATGTCACAAGTAGATTGTAGCAGAATGAAGAAATATTTTGGAGATGAACAGAATTTTATTATCCGTGGTAATATCTTTTCAAAAAGGTTAAATTGAGTAGTGGCAACTTTAAGAGTAAATATTAGAATCTAAATAACTGTTATTTCATTCCATCAATAAGTTTATGCTGTATTGTTTGATTCATTCCTTTCAGGATGGAACTCAAGGTCACGGAAGATGACACGAACACAGATGGCAGATGAACACCAGACAGCCAATCAAGAAGTGGATGAAGTAAGTGAAGATTTTGGAATTGTATAATTACTGAGAATGGTCATTAAATTTTGTTGCCCAATATTTCTTCCCATCTGCAATGGAAAGTATAAGTTATCAAAAAGTTCTTTTGTCAGTACTAAGCACACGACAAGTAATGACTACCTTATGTCACAAGTAGATTGTAGCAGAATGAAGAAATATTTTGGAGATGAACAGAATTATATTATCCGTGGTAATATCTTTTCAAAAAGGTTCAAGTGAGTAGTGGCAACTTTAAGAGTAAATATTAGAATCTAAATAACTGTTATTTCATTCCATCAATAAGTTTATACTGTATTGTTTGATTCATTCCTTTCAGGATGGAACTCAAGGTCACGGAAGATGACACGAACACAGATGGCAGATGAACACCAGACAGCCAATCAAGAAGTGGAAGAAGTAAGTGAAGATTTTGGAATTGTATAATTACTGAGAATGGTCATTAAATTTTGTTGCCCAATATTTATTCCCATCTGCAATGGAAAGTATAAGTTATCAAAAAGTTCTTTTGTCAGTACTAAGCACACGACAAGTAATGACAACCTTATGTCACAAGTAGATTGTAGCAGAATGAAGAAATATTTTGGAGATGAACAGAATTGTATTATCCGTGGTAATATCTTTTCAAAAAGGTTCAAGTGAGTAGTGGCAACTTGTAAGAGTAAATATTAGAATACTGCTATTTCATTCCATCAATAAGTTTATACTGTATTGTTTGATTCATTCCTTTCAGGATGGAACTCAAGGTCACGGAAGATGACACGAACACAGATGGCAGATGAACACAAGACAGCCAATGAAGAAGTGGAAGAAGTAAGTGAAGATTTTGGAATTGTATAATTACTGAGAATGGTCATTAAATTTTGTTGCCCAATATTTATTCCCATCTGCAATGGAAAGTATAAGTTATCTAAATGTTTTTTTGTCAGTACTAAGCACACAAGTAATGACAACCTTATGTCACAAGTAGATTGTAGCAGAATGAAGAAATATTTTGGAGATGAACAGAATTGTATTATCCGTGGTAATATCTTTTCAAAAAGGTTAAATTGAGTAGTGGCAACTTTAAGAGTAAATATTAGAATCTAAATAACTTATTTCATTCCATCAATAAGTTTATACTGTATTGTTTGATTCATTCCTTTCAGGATGGAACTCAAGGTCACGGAAGATGACGCGAACACAGATGGTAGATGAACACCAGACAGCCAATCAAGAAGTGGAAGAAGTAAGTGAAGATTTTGGAATTGTATAATTACTGAGAATGGTTATTAAATTTTGTTGCCCAATATTTCTTCCCATCTGCAATGGAAAGTATAAGTTATCAAAAAGTTCTTTTGTCAGTACTAAGCACACGACAAGTAATGACAACCTTATGTCACAAGTAGATTGTAGCAGAATAAAGAAATATTTTGGAGATGAACAGAATTATATTATCCGTCGTTATATCTTTTCAAAAAGGTTAAATTGAGTAGTGGCAACTTTAAGAGTAAATATTAGAATCTAAATAACTGTTATTTCATTCCATCAATAAGTTTATACTGCATTGTTTGATTCATTCCTTTCAGGATGGAACTCAAGGTCACGGAAGATGACACGAACACAGATGGCAGATGAACACCAGACAGCCAATCAAGAAGTGGAAGAAGTAAGTGAAGATTTTGGAATTGTATAATTACTGAGAATGGTCATTAAATTTTGTTGCCCAATATTTATTCCCATCTGCAATGGAAAGTATAAGTTATCAAAAAGTTTTTTTGTCAGTACTAATGACACGACAAGTAATGACAACCTTATGTCACAAGTAGATTGTAGCAGAATGAAGAAATATTTTGGAGATGAACAGAATTTTATTATCCGTGGTAATATCTTTTCAAAAAGGTTAAATTGAGTAGTGGCAACTTTAAGAGTAAATATTAGAATCTAAATAACTGTTATTTCATTCCATCAATAAGTTTATGCTGTATTGTTTGATTCATTCCTTTCAGGATGGAACTCAAGGTCACGGAAGATGACACGAACACAGATGGCAGATGAACACCAGACAGCCAATCAAGAAGTGGATGAAGTAAGTGAAGATTTTGGAATTGTATAATTACTGAGAATGGTCATTAAATTTTGTTGCCCAATATTTCTTCCCATCTGCAATGGAAAGTATAAGTTATCAAAAAGTTCTTTTGTCAGTACTAAGCACACGACAAGTAATGACTACCTTATGTCACAAGTAGATTGTAGCAGAATGAAGAAATATTTTGGAGATGAACAGAATTATATTATCCGTGGTAATATCTTTTCAAAAAGGTTCAAGTGAGTAGTGGCAACTTTAAGAGTAAATATTAGAATCTAAATAACTGTTATTTCATTCCATCAATAAGTTTATACTGTATTGTTTGATTCATTCCTTTCAGGATGGAACTCAAGGTCACGGAAGATGACACGAACACAGATGGCAGATGAACACCAGACAGCCAATGAAGAAGTGGAAGAAGTAAGTGAAGATTTTGGAATTGTATAATTACTGAGAATGGTCATTAAATTTTGTTGCCCAATATTTATTCCCATCTGCAATGGAAAGTATAAGTTATCTAAATGTTTTTTTGTCAGTACTAAGCACACAAGTAATGACAACCTTATGTCACAAGTAGATTGTAGCAGAATGAAGAAATATTTTGGAGATGAACAGAATTGTATTATCCGTGGTAATATCTTTTCAAAAAGGTTAAATTGAGTAGTGGCAACTTTAAGAGTAAATATTAGAATCTAAATAACTTATTTCATTCCATCAATAAGTTTATACTGTATTGTTTGATTCATTCCTTTCAGGATGGAACTCAAGGTCACGGAAGATGACGCGAACACAGATGGTAGATGAACACCAGACAGCCAATCAAGAAGTGGAAGAAGTAAGTGAAGATTTTGGAATTGTATAATTACTGAGAATGGTCATTAAATTTTGTTGCCCAATATTTCTTCCCATCTGCAATGGAAAGTATAAGTTATCAAAAAGTTCTTTTGTCAGTACTAAGCACACGACAAGTAATGACAACCTTATGTCACAAGTAGATTGTAGCAGAATAAAGAAATATTTTGGAGATGAACAGAATTATATTATCCGTCGTTATATCTTTTCAAAAAGGTTAAATTGAGTAGTGGCAACTTTAAGAGTAAATATTAGAATCTAAATAACTGTTATTTCATTCCATCAATAAGTTTATACTGCATTGTTTGATTCATTCCTTTCAGGATGGAACTCAAGGTCACGGAAGATGACACGAACACAGATGGCAGATGAACACCAGACAGCCAATCAAGAAGTGGAAGAAGTAAGTGAAGATTTTGGAATTGTATAATTACTGAGAATGGTCATTAAATTTTGTTGCCCAATATTTCTTCCCATCTGCAATGGAAAGTATAAGTTATCAAAAAGTTTTTTTTTGTCAGTACTAATGACACGACAAGTAATGACAACCTTATGTCACAAGTAGATTGAAGCAGAATAAAGAAATATTTTGGAGATGAACAGAATTATATTATCCGTCGTTATATCTTTTCAAAAAGGTTAAATTGAGTAGTGGCAACTTTAAGAGTAAATATTAGAATCTAAATAACTGTTATTTCATTCCATCAATAAGTTTATACTGCATTGTTTGATTCATTCCTTTCAGGATGGAACTCAAGGTCACGGAAGATGACACGAACACAGATGGCAGATGAACACCAGACAGCCAATCAAGAAGTGGAAGAAGTAAGTGAAGATTTTGGAATTGTATAATTACTGAGAATGGTCATTAAATTTTGTTGCCCAATATTTATTCCCATCTGCAATGGAAAGTATAAGTTATCAAAAAGTTTTTTTTGTCAGTACTAATGACACGACAAGTAATGACAACCTTATGTCACAAGTAGATTGTAGCAGAATGAAGAAATATTTTGGAGATGAACAGAATTGTATTATCCGTGGTAATATCTTTTCAAAAAGGTTAAATTGAGTAGTGGCAACTTTAAGAGTAAATATTAGAATCTAAATAACTGTTATTTCATTCCATCAATAAGTTTATGCTGTATTGTTTGATTCATTCCTTTCAGGATGGAACTCAAGGTCACGGAAGATGACACGAACACAGATGGCAGATGAACACCAGACAGCCAATCAAGAAGTGGATGAAGTAAGTGAAGATTTTGGAATTGTATAATTACTGAGAATGGTCATTAAATTTTGTTGCCCAATATTTATTCCCATCTGCAATGGAAAGTATAAGTTATCAAAAAGTTCTTTTGTCAGTACTAAGCACACGACAAGTAATGACTACCTTATGTCACAAGTAGATTGTAGCAGAATGAAGAAATATTTTGGAGATGAACAGAATTATATTATCCGTGGTAATATCTTTTCAAAAAGGTTCAAGTGAGTAGTGGCAACTTTAAGAGTAAATATTAGAATCTAAATAACTGTTATTTCATTCCATCAATAAGTTTATACTGTATTGTTTGATTCATTCCTTTCAGGATGGAACTCAAGGTCACGGAAGACGACACGAACACAGATGGCAGATGAACACCAGACAGCCAATCAAGAAGTGGAAGAAGTAAGTGAAGATTTTGGAATTGTATAATTACTGAGAATGGTCATTAAATTTTGTTGCCCAATATTTATTCCCATCTGCAATGGAAAGTATAAGTTATCAAAAAGTTCTTTTGTCAGTACTAAGCACACGACAAGTAATGACAACCTTATGTCACAAGTAGATTGTAGCAGAATGAAGAAATATTTTGGAGATGAACAGAATTGTATTATCCGTGGTAATATCTTTTCAAAAAGGTTCAAGTGAGTAGTGGCAACTTGTAAGAGTAAATATTAGAATCTAACTAACTGTTATTTCATTCCATCAATAAGTTTATACTGTATTGTTTGATTCATTCCTTTCAGGATGGAACTCAAGGTCACGGAAGATGACACGAACACAGATGGCAGATGAACACAAGACAGCCAATGAAGAAGTGGAAGAAGTAAGTGAAGATTTTGGAATTGTATAATTACTGAGAATGGTCATTAAATTTTGTTGCCCAATATTTATTCCCATCTGCAATGGAAAGTATAAGTTATCTAAATGTTTTTTTGTCAGTACTAAGCACACAAGTAATGACAACCTTATGTCACAAGTAGATTGTAGCAGAATGAAGAAATATTTTGGAGATGAACAGAATTGTATTATCCGTGGTAATATCTTTTCAAAAAGGTTAAATTGAGTAGTGGCAACTTTAAGAGTAAATATTAGAATCTAAATAACTGTTATTTCATTCCATCAATAAGTTTATACTGTATTGTTTGATTCATTCCTTTCATGATGGAACTCAAGGTCACGGAAGATGACGCGAACACAGATGGCAGATGAACACCAGACAGCCAATCAAGAAGTGGAAGAAGTAAGTGAAGATTTTGGAATTGTATAATTACTGAGAATGGTCATTAAATTTTGTTGCCCAATATTTCTTCCCATCTGCAATGGAAAGTATAAGTTATCAAAAAGTTTTTTTTTGTCAGTACTAATGACACGACAAGTAATGACAACCTTATGTCACAAGTAGATTGAAGCAGAATAAAGAAATATTTTGGAGATGAACAGAATTATATTATCCGTCGTTATATCTTTTCAAAAAGGTTAAATTGAGTAGTGGCAACTTTAAGAGTAAATATTAGAATCTAAATAACTGTTATTTCATTCCATCAATAAGTTTATACTGCATTGTTTGATTCATTCCTTTCAGGATGGAACTCAAGGTCACGGAAGATGACACGAACACAGATGGCAGATGAACACCAGACAGCCAATCAAGAAGTGGAAGAAGTAAGTGAAGATTTTGGAATTGTATAATTACTGAGAATGGTCATTAAATTTTGTTGCCCAATATTTATTCCCATCTGCAATGGAAAGTATAAGTTATCAAAAAGTTTTTTTGTCAGTACTAATGACACGACAAGTAATGACAACCTTATGTCACAAGTAGATTGTAGCAGAATGAAGAAATATTTTGGAGATGAACAGAATTGTATTATCCGTGGTAATATCTTTTCAAAAAGGTTAAATTGAGTAGTGGCAACTTTAAGAGTAAATATTAGAATCTAAATAACTGTTATTTCATTCCATCAATAAGTTTATGCTGTATTGTTTGATTCATTCCTTTCAGGATGGAACTCAAGGTCACGGAAGATGACACGAACACAGATGGCAGATGAACACCAGACAGCCAATCAAGAAGTGGATGAAGTAAGTGAAGATTTTGGAATTGTATAATTACTGAGAATGGTCATTAAATTTTGTTGCCCAATATTTATTCCCATCTGCAATGGAAAGTATAAGTTATCAAAAAGTTCTTTTGTCAGTACTAAGCACACGACAAGTAATGACAACCTTATGTCACAAGTAGATTGTAGCAGAATGAAGAAATATTTTGGAGATGAACAGAATTGTATTATCCGTGGTAATATCTTTTCAAAAAGGTTCAAGTGAGTAGTGGCAACTTGTAAGAGTAAATATTAGAATACTGCTATTTCATTCCATCAATAAGTTTATACTGTATTGTTTGATTCATTCCTTTCAGGATGGAACTCAAGGTCACGGAAGATGACACGAACACAGATGGTAGATGAACACCAGACAGCCAATCAAGAAGTGGAAGAAGTAAGTGAAGATTTTGGAATTGTATAATTACTGAGAATGGTCATTAAATTTTGTTGCCCAATATTTCTTCCCATCTGCAATGGAAAGTATAAGTTATCAAAAAGTTTTTTTTTGTCAGTACTAATGACACGACAAGTAATGACAACCTTATGTCACAAGTAGATTGAAGCAGAATAAAGAAATATTTTGGAGATGAACAGAATTATATTATCCGTCGTTATATCTTTTCAAAAAGGTTAAATTGAGTAGTGGCAACTTTAAGAGTAAATATTAGAATCTAAATAACTGTTATTTCATTCCATCAATAAGTTTATACTGCATTGT